>NC_092825.1:147958875-148089851 GCF_039878825.1 Excalfactoria chinensis
AAATTTTAATGGTATACTAGTATTTCTTCTGTGTTTCATATCTATTGAATATGTTCTTTTTTGCTCATTCAATATTTACAGCCATTAGTTCATGAATCTGTCAGCTGAAGTCCTTAATGATAGGTAAATATTTCCTCTGAAAGTTATCCTCATCTGACATACAGTTCTACATTAAGTTGTGACGTTTGAAAGATTTCTTTTTTCAGGTGCTTTCATATTTTCATACTTCAGAATGTTCTTTAGATGGAATAAGTCATATCCACAGTTGCTTAGAATGTCATGTACAACAGGTTCAATATTAAAGCCTTCTTAAAGAGTTAATAGTAAATACCATGGAGTATATGATCTTGTGATACTGTAATTGAAAGGGGAACTGTAGTGCATTATCTCAGATCTGTAAATATTTAGGCTGCCAAATTCAAAGAATGCAGACTGTTGCTGGATGGGATTTTATCACGAATACAGGAAAAGAGAAGTACCAAATATTAACATTATTCAGGATATAATTTATGGGGGCAGATTTTTAATGGTACAGGAACTATAGAAACATACTGCTCATTCCTCATTTCATTTCAGCTGCAATCCTGATTACGCTTGAATGAAGCTGTTTTTCTTTTGTCCTCTATATTATTTTTAATATGACTGAGAATTTAATTAAGTTGGCACATGGCCAGAAACATAATTTGCTATTTTTATTACTCTGTCAATATTGTACATTAAGGCCTTCAACAGTCTTCAATGAGAGTAAAACAACTCTTTAAACCAAGCAATGTAGAAATGCAAACAGGAAATGTCTAATGCATGTTTCTTAATACCATAGCCTAGATTAAAGCTTTTGAAGTAGTCTCACTAATTAATTTGAAACTGTGATGAAAACACAAAGTTCCTATAGATGTAAGTTTTCCAAGGCTTTCTGACAGGAACTTTTCATTACAGAAGATCTTTATAGTTTTTGACAAATGTTGTGTATGCTACTGTGCATAACAGGCAGAAGTCCTGGCTTCTACTCTGCCCCATGAAGAATAGATTAAATCTAAACTTTTGGCTATTGGAATCAAAGTATAAAACAAACTTCTGTGGATGTGGCAGAAAGATCCACCAGATTCCAAAGTAACTGTTTTTTTTTCTTTTTTTCTTTATAATCCTGCTTTTTTCGTGTACATAAGGTTAAAAGTTACCACTTGGGCCATGAAATTTCAACAGATCTTAGAACTGCAGTTTTGTAACCATTAGAGGATCATGCTTCCTTTACATTAGATATTGAAATACATTATCTCAATAAATCTGGCAGAGGAAAGGGAGTAACTGTGCTGTAAATTGACCAAAATACTTATTTTCACTTGAAAACAAATTACTTTTCATTTATTTCAAAAGAAATTGTTTAAGTAAACAGATGAATTCCCTTCCCCCCAAGAAACAGTTTGGATCACAACTTGTCAAGTTTCTGTATGTAATCGTCCATGAAAAGAACTGGACCCAAGCCAATGGATTTGTGTATCTATGTGTGCCTGTGTGCATGCATGTATTGGTGGGGAGAGAGGTATGTGAGTGGGTGTGTGAGTGAACTTGATTCCTCTGGTAATGTGAAAGGCCTTTTCTGTTTTGAAGCTGACTACGTAAAAAGAAAGTATTCAGAAACATTCTTACTGCAGGAATAAAGAGAGGAACTATATGTCAAAAAGTAAGTTCAGCGGGCCATGCAGAAGATTGGGAACTGAAAAATGTAGCATATGAGGAGAGGCAGAGACAATTGTGTGGTCTAGGCAGGAGAAGGCAAAGGACATTTTATTTGCAGTTTTACAGTTTTTAAATGGGATATATAGCAAAGCCAGAATGAGAACACTGCACTGAGGAAAGGCAAGGGGCAATAGTCAAAGCTTCAAGAATCTGAAAAGACCTTTCTCCATAAAAATGGTTAGACACAGAAGGGCTGTATAGACAGGCTGTACTATCCCAGTCCTTAGAGATAAATCACAACTCAGATGGACAAAACCCTCAGCAGCCCAATTTAATTTTGAAGTTTGTCATCTTCCCGTGGTCCTTTGCAGGAGGCCAGAATAGATGACCTCAGGGTACCCTTCAACTTGTTTTCGTTGTTTGTTGTTGTTTGCTGTTGTTGTTGTGAACCTATTACCCAAATGTATTCTATACAAACAGTAATTCCTGTCACTGTTAGTGAACACTCATGCCATGCAAATCTACTATTCTCTGTTAGGCTCCTATATATAGCATTGATGTTGTCAGAGATGACACAATGAGGATTTATCTGCAAGGATTTAATTTTCACTGCTTTTCATTAAATTGAGTGTATTTTCTCATTCTCTATAGTTATGAAAATGTACCCAGGTCCTGTTCTAAACATATGTTACTAAACACTTCAGATGAGATACAGTATTTCTTGGAAAGGAGACTATAAGTTCACCATTTAAACTGACTAACTTCTCTTTACTACAATCCTTGTACTTTATATTGATGTGCCATTTGCGTAAGATATAAACAAGTTCTGACTGTCTAGATTAATTATGCCTTCAGAAAACTTCCTGTTTGGCTCACAAGTAGATCCTGAAGCCTAACTTTGGAAGACTTGCCACTTTTGTCTTTAAATTCAATCAGAGTCTTTACTGAAAAGAATGTGCAAAAAAAGTGCAGACATACAGAACTAGGGAAGCCTCAAAGCCTCAAAGAACAAAAATGTGATAAAAGTTTTTGATGAATTAAGCTAACATCCTAATCCTTACACCTTAACTAAGACTCTAGATCTGTAAATCTCAGTTCTAACAGTTTAAAATGCCATTTCCACTACTCACATAAGTAAACCAAAGTAAAAAGGAAATTTCACTTCATGCAAAATTCTTAGATCTTCTTGATGCTAGTAATCACTGCAGTGGAACAGTCAAATAATGGCATATATTACTTAGTGCATTCACACAGTGATGCTGAAAAAATAATTTTTGGTTAAAAAAGTGCATACTACAAAATATTTATCATATTCAGAAATCTATTTTAACACCGGTATTTCAGATATTAGGCACTTAAAACTATGGTTATAATTTGAAGAGCCTGAAATTATAAAAGCATATATGCCCGCTTATATTTGAGTCAAGTGTTATTTTACATTATGTTTTGATTCTTTCTCTAATCCCAGCCTGAGAGTAGCCCTGGATAATGCGTTACATCCTTCCTGACAGCTGTGGGCGCTATGAATTAAGTTTTCTATCATCTTTCTTATGCCAGCCCATTGACTTGGCTGCAGAATAAACTGGCCTCATCTTCTTATCCAAACAATATGTTGGCAATGTGTGAAGCATTATTGCTACTGAACAAGTCAATGATGAAAATTCAATAGGAGTATTCCATGAAGTCCCCAAATTAGAGAAAGAAGATTCCAAACTGGAGTAGATTCATCAAAGGAGAATGAGCAAGAATGGAGAATGGCTCTATAGGCCAGCTAATGAATGCTGTTGGAGACAATATATTGGTTTAGATGACCCTTGGCCATAAAAGAATTCTTATATTGCTAGGCTAAAAAATAAATAAATAGTAATATATTGCACAGATTTCAACAAGGTTTACGTTTACAAGTAATTCAGACATTGCAGCAAAGATTTTAATGCAAGTCATAGTCATCAAGGAATATTTAGGAAACAGTCCCCCTTGCATTTGAAAACCTGTAGTGTAGTTCCTTCTGCCTACAAAAGCACTTTGAACAGAATACAACAATTTTGTTTGGAAAATACCAGAGAATGAACTGAATTTAAATGTGTATAAATTGATTAAGAATACAATGGGAGGTGGGAAGGAAAGTTGAAAAAGTTTTAGTAAAAGAGGATTTAGAACTCCCTTCTAGTGAAAAACAACAGGGGGAAAAAAACATCCACAAAGAACTAGTTTCTTTTAAGATGTTCTGTAAAAGAATTTTATAAGATTGGAGGATGGACAGTCATGCATTATCCAGAAGGTCCTTTGCAGACTTACTTAGGTACCTGTCTGAGACAGAAATAATTTCCAAGGGATTATTTTCAGAAAATGCATTTCAATGACAGCTAATCAATTCACAAAAGTTAAGGTCTAAGATAGTTGTTTTTTATGCATGCCTGAAGAGCATTTTTTTGTGCCTAGATAAGATGGAGATTTTTATGAAGTTCTCAAATTATTTTTGTCCCAAGGAATGCTGTGAAAGAATGAAAGTAACTATCTGAATATTAGTTATAATAATGTACAATAAGCTATGTCATATATTTCATTATGGCTCCTGTCTATGCAGTTAAGCTACTCGGTGGATTTTTCAGTCAAGTAATAATTTCTGCTGAAGATGAGTGAATCGGGCTTGGATTTTACTTCTGAAGTCTCAAATTATTTAGAAAGATCACTCATTGACTCCTTAAAATGATAGGCATAAAATAACAACCATGTATCTCATCACCCAGATGCATAGCTTCAGAATGAAAATGTTACTGAAGTGTTTGGCGAATTGATTCTACCATTTACTATGGGTTTCCTGCAAGCATTTCTTTCATTCGATAGGTAGCATTGACCCATATAAAAGCTATTATCTTTATCCTAGATATTTATCTTTGATACTTTTTTTTTTTTTTTTTTTTTTCCTTAACATTTTAGAATTCCACAACAGGAGCACACATCATCACATATAAAGACTGGTGATGTCAAATACATCTCAATACAGGCAGATAAGTGGTGCTGCAGACAGGTTCTGAGCACACAGCTGTTGAATTTACATTCAAATGACCAGCTATGCTGGTTATTAATTTTGAACCCTTGTTCCTGTGTCTCTGAAAAGCCAGGAAATGAACATCACAGTGCTTTTGGGAGGTCAAGAAGTATTGCTGTAGGAAAGAGTAAACTGAGACTCAGCATTTTAATGTATTTCTCCATGTTCTTAGAATCCTTGACAGAAAGTAGTGAATTCTGACGATTAATTCATGAAGCACCTGTTTCATACTGGTTAATGCCAAAATGGGATCACTAGGTCTATCCTGACAGCTAACCTACCAGAAAAATCTTCATTTTACTTGGCTATGTTCACATCAGGCTCTGTGAATTGTTTTAGGATAACATACATAATTGCTGAGGAAACAAATTGCTGTATATTGTGGGAATTAGTAGGAAGCAATGAAATTACATTCAAACTAACAAATTAAATTGCTCCTGAGCACCAGTACCAAAGTGCTTTTGCTTGCCTTTGTCAGAATGGTCCATATTTGCTCCAGGACACTCAGCAACAATACAACAAGATTTCCAGACATTGTCCAGAAGGTAGTCTTTTGTTCTGAGAGAGAATTGTATGGATTTGAGAGTCATAGAATGATGCCAGCCACATTTGGTTTCCTAACACACACATGACATCTTGTATACTACTACAGATGAAAACTACAGATGAAGAAACAGCCTATACAGTTCTGTGATGTAAATTTGGCGCATGCTTTTCACGCAGCTTAAGGGGCATAGACAAAGTAATTAGTGTATTTAAGGTGCTAATTGTGTGGCAATAAACACCATTTGCTGCATCCCCATATTGGTATCAGTGTCGCTATGGTCCTAGAGAGGGGAGATCGCTAGTTCTTAGCATTACGTGCCTCAGACATGGGACTGACGGCTGCAACAGTATGAATCCTATTTTCTGTGCTTTCCTTTAAATTCCTGCCTCTTGAAATAACACTAAATCTTGCTAGGTGGATATTAAGTATGTTATTTTGGTAACTGTATATTAACAGTCCTCCAAAATTAACCAGGAGTTTAAAGTCACTAGGGAAAAATAAATAGTTAAATGAGGCTGATAATATGATGCAGTGTTATACAAACCAGGCAGAACTGAAAAGTCCTGTGTTGATTATCTGCCACTAAAAAACAAATTTTTATTTTTCTCTTCTAATTCAAATTCAGTATTTATGCTTAATGTGGACAGTGTTCTGGAAAGATATTACTCCAAACCATAGGCAAACAACAGGCAAGAGGAGCATGGCATATAAATTTATAACGGCTTGGAAGCAATGTAAATTTATATAACACTAAATAGTGTTAAATGATAACAACATGCTTTATTGTGGAAACAGTCAATTCAACTATTCAAGTTTTTTTTCTTTTTTTTTTTTTTTCTTTTTCGGAAAACAATTCTCGTATGAAAGGACGAGCCGATACTGTTTTCAGTAGATCATATTAAATGATTTGTTTCTGAATGATCAAAATAATAACAATAATAATAATTTTTAATTATTCTGATTAATCTGCGCATATTATGAGTGATGAGGTGAACAAAACTGAGAATCCTTTTTGATTGGTTATGTTATTGGAGGATTAGGAGAACCTGACTTTATAGTTTTTACTTACAGAAATTTACAGTTTGCCCAAACAAAGTGGAGTTCAATCTGGAGCTATTTGGAATAGTTCCACAAATATTCAGCTGTATGAACAATGAGGGGAAAAATTATAATTATCTGAATTAATAAGATTTACTTGTTTATTTGTTATGGAAGCTGCAACAGAGGAGATACAAGCTGGACATTAGGAAATACTACTTCTCAGAAAAGGTGGTCAGGCACTGGAATGGACTGCCCAGGGAGGTGGTGGAGCCAGTGACCCTGGGGGTGATCAAGGAACTACTGGATGTTGTGTTGAGGGACATGTTTTAGTGGGAGCTATTGGTAATAGGTGAATGGTTGGACTGGATGATCTTTTAGGTCTTTTCCAACCTTGGTGATTCTGTGATCTGTGATCATTTGGTATGTAACAAAAGAAGGGGAAGGCTAGGAGGAAGGTGTTTCTGACCATCAAAATCAATTGGCTTTTCTTAAATGCAGTTTCCCTAAGGCACAGACACCTTGGCTGCTGGACTCAGCTGGAGACAGATGGGATTGTCTGTGTCCAGCCCAGGATAGCACTGGCCCTGCCTCATATAGGCAGTTTCTGCAGCTGCTTCTCCATCGGGCACTTGTATATATCTAAGTATATAGAAGTACTGTATACAAAATATAAATTATATTATTTAAGTTATGAATTATAGTGGAGAAAAGTATATATATATGTAATATGCATATTATAACACATTAGTATGTATGCATTCTCATGTCTAGAAACAGTTAACTAGGGAAAGGCTTAAAGGAAGGATGAATGTTACTTTCATGCAGCAAGTGCCATGAAACTCTCAATTTAAAAGTATGATTAATACTATCATATGTCTTTACTTAAAGGAGATCATGTTAATGCTTTATCTGAGAGTATCATAAACAGTTCCTCTGGTTGAAAATTTTACTCCTCAGTGCAGTCACTACCAGGAAGATAGATTTGTTTTCAGGTAAATAAGCTCCAACTTATCTGAAGTGTTTGAGCAACCTGATGGCTCTTCTATTTACCATTTGATTCAGAATTTTCAAAGGAAAAAAAAATAATTTGCTTCAAGTAATTTGAGAGAATACTTATATATGATTTCATTAGGTTGCTTTTTGTCATCAGCAAGACTAAGGTTCAGAGGTGTTCGCCATCCACCAGTCATTATCTGTTCATCACTCCTGCCGTAAACAGTGCACATATAAAACACCTCTGATTACAGCTCAGAGAATGAATTATTCCAAGTTTCTTCAAAACAGTATTATTTTCCTACAGAAAATTTACTTAAACATTAGCAACCTTACCTGAAGAAATCCATCGTAGAACAGAGAATTCTCAGGAATGCCAGGATAAATCATAAAATAATAAATCCCTTATGAAGAATAACTAACTTTATCCTTATTCAACCATGTGTATTGAAACTTCAGTGAAAAAATATTTTAGCACATACATGAAGAATATTTCTTATATTTCTCCAAACTTTCAATCATTAAATTAAAGTTGACTGATCATTAGCAAATATATTACCTCTATCTATACATTACCTATCTATAATCCATATCAGCATTTGGCAGTTTTGAGAGATTGGACCAATTTGCACAAACCAAAATGCCTTAGAAGAGAGTTTTCAGAGTGGGATATTCAGAATTTTCTGCAGGAACTCTTCAATGATGCCTTAAGATAAGCCCCCAAAGGTGAAAGATCATACTAAATAATTATTAAAAATAACTTTTAAAACTCTTACATTTGTTTTGAGCAGATATTTCTATATCTAGATTTAACTCTCTATCTTTGTCAGCTACTTTGTAGTTAGAAATATTTTCATCTACCCATTCACTCTTGTTATCTTCCAACAAGTTTCCATCCTGGATTTCCAGATAATATTCAGTAAAATGTTATGAAGTGCTTAGTATGTTCCTCAACCTGAAAAGGAAGGTAAGTGGAAAGGTACTTAATCACTCAAGGCTCTTTATAAGGAAATTCTTCCCACTGTTTTAATGCAAATAATGCATGATAAAAACTTTGATTAATGTGATGTATTTCAATTAATTTGATCTTATGCATGCTATGCAGTATCTGATTAATGGGGAATAAAGCTCTTTTGATATTAGTTAGAGGTAACATTTCAAAGCAGTGCTAAGATGTTTTACTTCTACTGATGTTTACAAAAGTTGTCTGTCCAAAGTCACGTATATTACATTTAAAATTCACACTACTAATTAGTTAAGAAACTAAACTTCATGAATACTACTTACAAGTTGAGTTAGGGTGGATCAGAGTAAAATGTCTATTTCTATACAGTTGCTATACTCTGTGTGGTGTACTTGGTGTCTTACAAGCTTTGTCCTTTACATTTGTGCATTTTTTAAACTACATAAATAAAGATGTCAGTTCAGTAATTCTGCACGGAAAATGACAGTATTTAAAAAGAAATATAATTAAACAGATGAAAAATCCTTTTCAGTGTATATTTTGAAAGCATGCATACACAACACAATAAATTATTCACATACTTTATCAGCAGGATGCCTATCTGCAACTAAAATTATTAACAACACATCACTTTAAAAGGCTTTCTGTGCAAAAATAAAATATTTAAGTTTATTGTATATATAAAATCAGTATTTTTTGTTGTTCTTTTTTTACATACAGAAACTGTAACTTTTCTTATTGTTACATTTACACTGGTGTGTAAAAACAAAGTGATGTAAGCATGCTGCTATAACTTTTCAAGTTCTTTCATTTGGTAAATAATCTCTCCAAGAACACCCCTCCCCCCCCCCCCCCCTTTCCCACAAAATAACAAAAAACAACAAGAAGAACAAAAGAAAAGAACAACCATAACACAATCACAAGTACTATCACCAAGCATTAAAGTCCTATTCAAAAGTGTACTGCAAGATAGGAGATTAATTCAGATTGATATGACTGATGCTTCCTTTGAAATTATATCAATGGTTAAAAATTGCACCAAAAAGTTAATCCTTTGTTTGTTTGTTTGTTTGCTTGCTCGCTTGCATTCTCTTTCCACCCTCCCCCCCACCCCATTTTCTGTTTCTGGAAACAGAATGCATGGATTTTCTGATATGAAAATAAAATGAAGTAAGCTTGAACATATAATTCCTAATTAACTCCCTGCTCATCTGTGAGCTCACTGATTGCTTTCATCTTGAACTGGTCCCTTTCAGCAGAAATTTGTTGCACAAAACATGGCTAATATAGTGAACCAGCGAGTGCCAATGAATCTGAAGGATTCAATCCGTTATATATATTAACTACCATGTTCACACAAGAAATCATCCGTATAATTCCAGTCTTTTATTTCAGGCCTATGTAACAAAGTTTTGACTGGACTTTTTGTTCATTGTGTCCTTTCATAATTTTTAAGTGATTTAACATTTGAATTTACTCTTTTAATGAATAAACAGTTCCTTATTGAAGTGAATGGAAATAAGATGGAAATTGAAGTTTGATTTATATTATTAGGAAAACTGAATTATGTTGTATGATACCTGAGGAAACTTAGTAAAGAATAAGAGAATTATAGAGGGAAAGATGAAAAGGGAAGCCCTATAGCTGTAGAGTTCATGTAGAAATGAATATATAGTGAAAGTAGATTTGGGGGTAGAAACCTAAGAAAAAAGAAGCCAAAACATATAATAAATATCAGACTAAAGAAAGGCATGATGCGTAGGATGCAAACTTAACAGCAGCCATTTCTTTTTTATGTGACATTATAGCTTTCTTAATGATTATTTTATTAACTGATATGATCTTCAGCTTTTTTTTTTTTTTTTTTTTTTTTTTTTTTTTTTGTAATCACTTCAGATTTTCATGTTTCTCTTCTACTCTGCACTTTTTTTGCACCATGATCTTTTGTTCCATCATACTTTATTTGTCTGCTATTTACCCTCTTCCTACCTATTCTGTGGTCATTTCAGAATTGTCCTTACTAGATTATTCTATTATTTATGCTATAAAAAACAAACTAAAAACAATTTGAGTGTTAAAATTATGCAAAGAAAGCAATACACAACATGTACACCTACAGACACTTACAAGGTGAGTTTCAAATACTGATGCATTTACCATAGTCTGAATATTATTTTAATAAGCATGTTTATAGTTAGCCATTAAAAGTAAGTCTTTCTCATTTCTTGACAGTCAACTTTTATATTTTCCCTCTATTCTCCTACGTCTTTCCTAACAGAGGGTGAACAACTGACAATTATTCAATCTTCTTTCCAAAACTAAAATTTTATTATTTTGTCATTTGTGTTTTGATATCAATCTTTGCCAAAAATCAGTTTTGCTTAATAAAGTACAAAAACATCAGAGATTTAGAGTTCCCAGAAATAACATTCTCTTCTAGAAACCAGTGAGTTTACTCCCTGAAGGGCAGTATAGCAATGGCATACTGCAAGAGAATTAACATGATAGCTTTGTCCTTCAAATTTTTGCTTTTACTACCTGTTTAGGTAATCAGTACAGCCTGAATGCTATTGCTTATATCAATTAAATCAGGTCAAAAGCATAACAGCAGGAAAAAGAGATCAGTCAGTTACCATATGAAAACCCAAGACGCTGGGGCACCTTATGGTATGTGCAAACAATTCACTATACAATTTCTGGAGAGAGGAAACTGGCATACTGTTGAATGCTGTTTTCCTTTGGGTAAAACTTTAATTAAAAAAGCAGCATGGATACAGGTTTTAGATCCTCACTATTCAAATAGCTAAGATAGCTGTTCTGAATTTTAAAATCTTGTAAACTATTAAAAAAAAAAAAAAAGTGAAAAAAAAAAAAAAAAATAGACTTATGTTGTTTCAGTCTTAGAACTGTTTATAATAGGATTGACCAGAATTTCTGAGCCAAGGGAATCCTGATGTACATCACAACAAAACTTATAGAAGAGATACTGAAAAAGTTCAGTGACTCCTTCTGGATAAAACATGAAAAACAAAAACTTCTTGTTATCATATCTGAAGGATGACAAAAAATAGCTCCTGTTTCACACATCTGCTGTAGTTCACAATGATTAATGGTATCCAAAGTCCTGCAGTTCTTTTTTACCATTCATTTGAAGGTGAACAAATGCACTTCTATCTTACCGAGGATATGGACTTTACTCTCTTCATACAGTTCTGTCATACAATGAGAAGAGAAAAAATGGTCAGAAAAGAGCCACGTCTGACTCTCAAGTGGCGTGTCAACGTAAGCAGTTCTGTATGTCCTTTCATCTCTTCTGGTCTGCATTTTAGAATGATCATATTAGTATTCATGTGATACATTTGCATAAACAAAATTCCATCAAGATATATACTAGCCAAGAACAAATATTAATATAAAACGTGTATATTTTCTGTACAGATTATTATTCCTTTCTAAGTTTAATGTGATTACTAGAGGCATATAAGCACTTAATAGACATCCTCTCAATTTGTGACTCACTAAGTACTTGTGCAAATGAGTAAAAGCACTGATTCCTAAAGCCTGGGGTTAAATGTTAAGATTATATATGCATATATATATATGCTATGTATATATATAATTTCTTTTTGTAAAAATGATCAGTTTGTACTCATCTTTGAATGTAAGAAAATACAGTATCTAGTTAAAAACCACACAGAAGAAAATACACTGCTAGGATAGTCAGAGCAGTAAGGTCAAACATTTAAAAGTGTCAATATAATTAGAGCAAATGGAAGAAAAAAATAAAGACTAACTTATCACTTCTAAAAGACTATAAAAATGAAAACAAAAATATACTTTGGTTACAGATAAAGAATTAAATAACTTTAAAAAGTTATAACTCCCTGCATTTTACAAGTATTTTTCTGACAAAAATTACAAACTTAGGATATATTAATTAACCATATATTTTCCATTTAAATGTTAGACTTCTAATTCTGAACTAGTCATGTATACTACTTTTATAGTAGGCACAGACACAAACAGGTCAGCAGAAAAGTTGTTTCATCCTAACTAGGTGTCTAAACCTATCCTTAAACTTCAGATTCTGGTAACACCTCTGATATCTTGTGTTTGCCTGAGTTGTGGCCCCATGTTACAATTATGCCTGATTTCTCCCTCAATTCCTTATTTTATTTTAAACAAACTGTCATGGTTTTGTGCTGTCAATATTCTACATCATGACATCATGTGCGGTATGAACTGTTTTGGTGGTATAAGAAAGTGTAACAGAGGGTATGTGGAAGTGTAACAGAGGGTATGTGGAAGTGTAACAGAGGGTATGTGGAAGTGTAACAAAGGGTATGTGGAAGTGTAGCAGAGGGTATGTGGAAGTGTAATAGAGGGTATGTGGAAGTGTAACAGAGGGTATGCGGAAGTGTGGAAGGTTCATGCTCCAGATCTGTGGAATGGCAGCATCCCGAGTACTCAGCTCTTGGAGGAAACTACATATCCCAGGGGACAACGCGGCCAGAGACGAATCACCAGAGGAGGAGGACACACATATAATCTCGCTCCCAGGCTGGAACGTCCCTCTTTTCGCCCTGTCTATCGCTTTGGAGCGCTCCATCCCTGCCGTCTCGCTCTATCAGCAACGTTCCAGCCTGTCGCCTAGAGATTGCAGTAGGCCCCCGGTTCTCCGGGACTCTTTTTCTCTCTTTCTTTTTCTCTGCCTTGTTTGATATAGTAGTTGTAGTTATATTGTATCATATTGTGTCTCGTATTTAGTAAAATAAGTTATTTCCTTAGATTGCTGCCGTTGTTTTTGTTCATTTCCCCCTTCTAGGGGCAGCAGCCTCTATCACGGATAAATCTAGATAACCCGATTACACAAACAAACAAACAACTGACAAATGCATTGATTGGAAGGGAGTTATGGAAGGAACCAGGAACCTCACCTGACCAGTTGGTGGGTCAGGAAATCAAGTTACACAGTGCTGTTCTTGCACTGGGAGCTCAAGGCCTTTGTGCAGTACTTCATGGCGGGCTTCAGTAGACCCTTTTTTTGATGAAGCCCAGACTTCCCAGGCTGGAAGAATACACTGCTGATTCATGTCCAACCTTTTGTCCACCAGAATTCCCAAGCCCATCTCTGCATGTCTGCTCTCAGTAAGTTCTCCTCCCATTCTTTATGTAGATCTGGGATTGTCACAACTAAGATGCAACACCTTCTACTTGGCCTTCTTGAACCTCATTAGGCTCTCGTGGGCCCACTTTTCAAGTCTGTCCAGGTGCCTCTGGGTGGCATCCATTCCTTCCATTGTATCAACTTCAATATTCTGCTTGATATTGTCTGCAAATTTGCTGAGGGTGCACTTAATTCCTTTATCTATGTCACTGAAGAAGATTTTGGAGAGCACCAGTCACAAGACGGGCCACTGGGGGACCTCCATCAGCCTCTACCTGGATATAGATCTATTGGTCATAATCCTCTGAATGTGAACATTCAACTAATTATTTATCCACAAAGAAGTCTACCACAACATTTTCTGTATGACTACTTTCTGGGTCACATGCGTTATTCACAATTTATTTTGGTCTAAAAAGGCTGTTGGTTCTATGAAACTATTTTGTACTTCTTACATAACCTATAAAAGATCTGACTAGTGGAATATGGGAATTGTCCTGTTAGAAAAGTCTTTTTCTTAGTGCAGGTAAATATGTTTAACAGCTACAATCAGAATGTAGGTGGGTTGGTTTTCAGAGGTGCTATAAAACTTATTTTCTTCTATTGTGTAGCTACAAAAACAGAGAAGAAAGAGTTTTCACTGATAATCTCCATACAGGTTTATATATAAATCTCTGTATTTAAAAGTTTGATTTTTTAGTTTCTCTGATTTTTGAAACACTTAGCAGTAATTTGCACTATGATGCTTCTGAGTAAAAGGCTGATAATAATTTTCCTTAGAGAAATTATTCTGATTTAAGAAGTGGTTTTAATGGAATTATTTCTAACATACAGCGACTCACACTATCTTCTAATGTGTCACATGCCTCCACCAATTGATAGAGCTAAATACTTCAGAAGACTACATGTAAAATACTTCTTGGCTGATAATACTGACAGATTTTTTTTCATGTAATAAAGTTTAGCATGAGAATATACCAACATCAAATAAAAGTAGACTCTAATTTTATTTTAGAAATAACTTAGGTATGATTTCTGATTAAATTTTCTCACTGTTATGTAAAACAATTTTAGAGTTAAATGAAGAATTTATATGGAATATACTACAGATATCCCTTGTTACTCTTTCGGGTAGTGCAGTTAACAACAGATTTTTCCATGATGGAAAGTGTACCTAGTCATAATTTTGTTTATATAAATTATATACACACATATAAACTGAGCATACAGATTTATGTTTTCTGTGACCCTTTTAACTCTCTGTACTTGCTGTTAAGCTGTATATTTTTCCACAGGAGCACTGTAACTCAGAAGAAAATGACTAAAGTAGAAAACTCAGCTAAGTCTCAAAAATAAGCATTAGTTCTGAGGCTTGGCACTCCTTTTGGGAAATCAAAGATTTTATTACCAGATAAATTAGTGTTTCAAATGTATGATTACAGATGCTGTTTGCAAATTTGTCACAGTCTGTCTTCCAGCAGAAAGAATTTATATTGTATATAGTAATGGAAAACAGAAAACTGCATATTTCACTAAATTGCAGCTGTGTATGGTAAGATTTATATGGCTGTTTTGTGTCAGTAAAACATGTAGGTCTACAGTATTTCAGTTCAGTATTCTACACAGAACTGTTGTATTCTGAAGTTATTTTATGTTTTTAATAGAATAAATGAAATATTGTATTTGTTGTAGAAAAAACCCAACCATATATAATAACTACATTTATCAGTGTTTTACTGTGGAAGATGACAGTGGTAAACAAAAATGTTCTAGACATGTAGGTAGACCATACCTGACAATTTCCAGCCTGTAAGCCATTTTCCTAAGTATAAGCTTAAGGCCTAATTCCTAAGTGTCTACTCAGTACAGTATTAAATGTTTTAGAGGACTGGTATAACCTGCTAGGTGGAAAGTACTAAAAGAAATTCCTCAAATAAGTGACAAAATCATATTTTTATTTTTATTATGATAAAGTTCATTTAGCGATTGAATATTCTTAAATAACAAAAAGCTTCACCCAGATGACCAGTTTAATATTGCTTGCAGGCTTTCACTTAATGAAATCCTACATTTTATTTTATTTTTTCCTACTGTCACTTCTCTTACAGCAGCCAGCCTTTAAAATAGAAGTCATGCCTTTTTTTTTTTTTTTTTAATCTGTTAAGTATTGGATCCAATTACTCCCAGCAACTAAAAACAGAGTTTATTTTAATAGGATTTGCAGTAAAACAAGGCATATTAAAATCAGATGCATAGGCAAAGAATTTTTCATCTTTAATCATTAAGCTACCCATACAAATTGAGCCCTGCAGTTATTTCACTCCCAAAGGAGATCAGAGGTATAAAGAATTCAGAGGATTAAATATTTGTGTTTGAATGAACATGCTAAGTGTTTTTGTGGTTACTATCATTAAAACTGTATTTCAATGCTATGTTTTAAATGCATACAATGCAGACTCTCTCTAAATGATAACCCGTAGATCTGGAGCATGAAGAGTATTTGTGTTATAAAACCATCCTTCCCAAATGCCCATAGTTTATCTGGTTCCTAATATATTACTACTATTTGTCAATAGAGCAATTTAAACAGCATTTTTTCTTCAGTGGTAATACTGTCGTCTTTCTCTGGAATACGTGAACTCCTCAAAATCAAAATATGTTCTATCAATATTATTCAAAATATTTGCCAAATGCCAACAATTTGCTTTCTCGTGGAAATGAGAAGGTGGAACGGGTAAAATTAATCTTACATTGCATTTGAAAAAGGCAAATTAATAATAACAACTGGATATGAAGATAGCTAACTATTGTGAGAGAACTGGGCAAGGATTTCAAATACAAATAACTCACAAGCAGTGGGCCAAATTCAAGTCTTGCACAAAGGAATTCATATTGCTTCCAAGATAAGTGCTCACTGATGATGCATGCCCAATAAATTTTTGATTCCAGCATAATTAATCTATTCCTATATTCAACAAAGTTGTTCCAGGGTTTGAAACAGGTTATTAGCTCCTGTTAGCTGCAGCACCTAGTGGTCTACTATTCTAATGTTTTATGTTAAATCCCTTTCTCAAAGTTAAAAAAAATAATAATAAAAAATCTTTTTCTTTATAAATGCTTCATTTATTTCTGTGATTTATGTTGCATTTCTTGTTACAGATGATATGTGACAAAGAAAATATTTTTTTCATGGTCCTACCTGATCTTCCCTCTTACTTCCTTTTATTAAGTCCATCATGATAGAGAAGAATGTTCAGAAATTCTTCACATTTAAAGATTTCCCTAGTGAACATAGTATGGATTTTTGGAAATGAGCATTATGGATGTGAATCTTCCTAGTTTCAGTATTTTCATCTTATTCAGAAACCTTCTAAGGATGCACTTTTTACTCAAGCTGTGGGTCTGTCACCCAGTAAACATTTGCTTTCATCCTTAAGTATTAACTTATAAAGATGTAAGCTAGATAGTAAATAGACGAATATTTTCTGTGTCAAGTATATATTTTCTACACTTTATGCTCCTCTTTAATTGTAATGTATTCATAGTATTTAAACACAAAAAATCCATGTGTAAATGAATATTATATCTTTAATGTTTGTTACGCTAAACATTTTTTTATCTTGTCAACAACACGTAATTACAATTCTTTTACAGGCAACATGTTGATATGGCCATCTCTCAAAAGCCTGTGGCACAGGCTGAGCTGTATGTAATTTTTATATTTGAATAAGTGACAGTAGACATATAGATTGATTAATTCACTCTATTTTAATATAGTAATTTAAAATGAGAGAACGAAATAATATCCTAATTTTTCCAGTTCTGCCAAATGATTATAATGGCAGACCATATATGTTAGCAATAGTATATTTCAAAGCCAAATGTTTTGTATATATGAAGAATTTCCTCACCCTGACCCACAAATTTTCACATTCAGTATTCCACATCCAATTCTGTTGTTCCAGTATCCCCAGCAAGGAAAATCCAGTAATATTCAGCTTTTAAATCTCAATTCCTATTTTGGAAGCTTAGTAGCTGTTTTGGACAATATTCCCGTAAATGTTCACACTGTCATCTCAGCTATCATCGAGGTATCATGGACAAGAATCTCTAATTAGCAGATCTCGTGGAAAGCCTGAATAATGAACTCTTGCAGTGGTATCATCATGAATAGAATGGAACAGATAGGGTTATCCCAATTCATGAGTATGAGTTTTGTATAAAGAAATCCAGATGGACTGGAATATGTACATGTGTAGGAGGGCAAGTGCAGGGTGTGCCTGAGAGAGAGGCTGCAGATGGTGTTTGACTGTTGAACTGAGAATATGTATCTGTAATTTATCTGGAAGATGAGGTAAACAGCACATTAATTAATTTTTCAGATTATACTAAATTGGAATGTGCTGCAAACACCATTGAGAAAAGATATATACCAAAGTGACCTACAAAAGTTTAGAAACATAAGCAAGACTTTACACAATGAGGCATAGTCTTGAGAATGAAAATTAGTATAATAAAAATTCAGTAATTAAATAGCACAGAGATAATTTGAAAGCAGAAATGTCAGACCAATTTAAAACATAATAGTGGTCGTACTATGAGATAGGAATTTTTCTGTTCCTTTCCCTTGTAAAGATTTTGTATATGATCAGAAAGTGCCTCATATCTTGGTTAATTTTACTAAATAAGGAGTTTTCTTAAAAAGCAGAAGATTCATATAAAAAACTGACCAACAATGTTTTCTCACTGGCTCAGGAAGTTACTGCTAAATCTATAAGAACCAGAATTACAGTGGCTGAAAATTGTAATTACCTTAGCAACTACTTCCGAAAGAAAGATTGAGTTGCTCCAGTTGACTAAGGGTATCAGAGCTGCATGGGAGATATGTATTCCAGTAATACAAGGAAATCTGGGAACTCAGAACTGATCTTGAATCTTCTCATAAATACATACCTTTAGGTTTCTCACTCCTAGAACAACAAAGAAACCACTAATGGAAACAAACTGAGTAACTAACCAAACCAAATCAAAACCAAACCAAAGTATTTTAAAATTCATTTGCTCTCAAAGTTGATTTATTTATAACTGCTTTCAGAGTAGTTTTATATTACCCCCTTTCTGGCTGCACATGATGTAGATGCTCACAAACCATGGTTTGTCCATGCCCTTTTTATCCTACTTCTTTCCTGCCTACGTGACATTCCTGGGGGCTTGGGTCAGAGTCATGCGAGTACCCCTGAGATGGCCATCTTCCTTGAGATAAGCCCACACAAAAGACCACGGTGATTCATCTGCAGCTTATCTCTCTCTTGTTGCCCCTGGACTTGTCTATCTGTTTCCCTCAGACAAAGGATTTCTCATCCCCTGCCCAGGGCTTGCCTGGACTTGTCCATCTTCAGCAAACTTTAAGGCAATAGTGTAAAAAGCATGGCCTCTTACAGCTAGGACTGAAGTGGCTCAGGTAAATTTGGACAGGCAACATGGGGTGACAATTTCTAGGTTGATGGGCCCACATGGCACTTCATGTTATCAAGGAAGAGATGCAGCATATAGAATGGTTTGTGATTGAGGAGTGGATGTAACCATGGACAACACTGCACAGGTTGCCCATGAATGTGAAATGTGCTGCAGGCATGTAAACTAAGCAGTTCAAGCCTCTTCAGTGTGGAGAACAGTGCCTGAAATATTGATATGGAGAAGCCTGGCAGCTTGATTATATGACACTCCCACAGATCTGGCATGGTAACTGCCATGTGCTTTCAATGGTGAAAATAAACATCATTGGATCATTGGAAACATGTCCTGTGCTTCACATCACTTCCAGGAACTCTATCCTGCCCTTCGAAAAGCAAGTCTTATCATGACATGACACTTCAGAGAGAACTGAGTCAGTAAACAGGATTCATTTTCAAAACAACCTCATAAACATCTGAGCCAAAGAGCTGTTTGGCTAAGTGCCATTCAAATTGGGCTCTGTCTAATAGAAACCCCCATGTACTGTAGAAGGGAACAGGGTCTTTGTAATGCATGTAAAAAATATGCTGAGTAAGACAGGTTATTCCTGCTTTGGGCAAAGGAAATCCCATCCATGCCATTGCTTCTGTTCATGGACTTGAGTATACTTGGTGGGTAATGTGAGAAGATGGGGAAATAAATTTTGTACCTCAATGGAATTTGATGTGGGGATTTGAATTACTTTATTTCAATTGCTACATGTCCGCTATACACCGTGTCAATGGTATTGCAGTTAGGAACATACAGACTAATGAAGAATTAATCATTTTAGGAACTGGACAAGTGCAATGGTGATGCAAACAGAGGTGGCTACTGCAAACAATAATTCAAAACCAAACACTCTCTTTTCTGTCGAAAAAGACAATTACGGCAAATGGTTCCCAATATCATGAACAAGTACAAAGGAGAATTTAGAAGGATGGCCCATTGACTATGTTAACAATATCTCTCTCTGTATATGTAGAAAAAAAAAAGGTTGTGGTGATCACTGAGGATGTATGGAGAAGCATAGAAACTGAGCATGACACAAATTGGTGTACAACAGGTTGGCCATGAGCCGGCAGTGTGCCCTGGTGGCCAAAAAGGCCAATGGCATTCTGGGGTGCATTAAAAAAAGCATGGCCAGCAGGTCAAGGGAGGTGATCCTCCCCTCTACTCTGCCCTGGTAAGGCCTCCTCTGGAGTACTGTGTCCAGTTCTGGGCTCCCCAGTACAAAAAAAAGACAGGGATCTCTTGGAATGAGTCCAGCAGAGGGCCACAAAGATGGTGAAGGGCCTGGAGCAACTTTCCTATGGTGAAAGGCTAAGTGAACTTAGCCTTAACGGTCTGTTTAGCCTTGAGAAAAGAAGACTGAGAGGGGACTTCATCCAGGTCTATAAATATCTAAGGTGTAGGGGGCAAAGTGGCAAGGCCAGAGTCTTTTCAGCGGTGTGTGGAGACAGGACAAAGAGAAACAGCCAGAAACTTGAGCATGGGAAGTTCCTCACTAAGACCCACCTGGATACCTACCTGTGCAACCTGGTGTAGGGAACCTGCTTTGGCAGGGGTGTTAGACTTGGTGGTCTCTGGAAGTCCCTTCCAACCCCTATGATTCTGTGAAACCACAAGGAAGAAACACTGTCATTGTAAGGAGTGAGTCTGCTGTGGGAGACAGAGGTGCTCATCTGTAGACCTGTTCTATCAGCTAGAAAAGTGCCTTGAGACCTGGATTCAGGTCTATTGCTGAGGGACTGCCAAAGCTCATCTGACTCTATTACTTCGTTCCATGCAGGCACAAATAATAACTCTGCTGAGGATACCTGGGCAGTATCAAAAGTAACAGAAAACATGCAGGGGTCAGACAACTTCCAATCTCAACCATTCCAACCTCAACCATGCCATGATTCTACATTCCTCCAATGTGAAGAGTGGCTGATGGATATTTTGTCATATTCTTATTACAGTACTTAGGCAATCAACAGTTTTCCTTAAAACTGAGATGGCTTCTGGTTCTTTTATCCCCCTAACAAAGGGAACATACTGACTTCTATTTGTCTACTGAACATTATTAGTTCTTAAGCTGAGCTTCTCTTAAATAGAGCAAGGTGCATAGAAAAAGAGAAATACAATGTACCCAAAGTCCTTTTCTACATCTGCCTGCAAAAGACATACTCTCAAAATTCTAACTATATGCTCATACCATTTACACTGATAAAACTAACACAACAAAATCTCAATAACAAAACTGAAGATTATTTAAAGACTGGAAAATATTGAAAAAAAAAATCTCTGAATTACTAGCAAATTGATTACAGCCTCTTCAGTAAGTAGTGGAAATGTGTGTATTCATAGCTCAAAATATTTGGATTGCTTCCTAGCAGGTAGGAAGACAAAGCTTTTAAAATTTATTTATATTGACTTTTGAATTTTTTTTTTTTTCTTAGAATCTATTTTCCTGTCACACATGCTGAGAAAATCCACTTGAAAGAATAGGCAAGCAACCAGTCACATCAGGAGACCATGCTTTCATCTTCCAGTTACAGAGACTGAAATCAACTATTCTAGTGATAACTAAATAGCCATTTATTATCCTTTACACATCTCTGGTTGATTCCTTTAACATGGAGAGGGAATTTGGTCACGGAATCCTGTGACTAATCAGGCTATAATTAGTATTAATTTGCTTTAATCCATTTGCCTTGTAAAGCATACTAAAGTAATGAAACTAACAAGAGCATATACCTATAATGTAATACTGCTGTAGCATCATCAGTTACAACAGTCACATCCAACTGCAGCCCATGGCCCACCTACAACCCAGCATGGCTGCCAATGCAGTCCTTCTCCTGCCTCACACTATAAAGGTGACAGCTCTTCATGGCAGCATGACCCAGGGCAAGCACTCATCACTCAGAAACTCAGTGCACTATTAACAACGTTGACTGAAATGAGGGCATGGGGAGGGCAGTGCTGTGCAGTGCTTACTTAAGTGATGGCAAATATCCGCATGCATGTTGATACATTGGCTAACCACAGTTAAAGAAAAAGAATGCTCAGTCATGCTGTACGTTTTGATAAAGCTTGAGAATAGGTATCAAGATTGAAAAAATAAATAAATTAGTAAATCAGTTTATATGTTTGCAACACAATTTTCAGTTGATATAAATTTATTTCTGCAAATTTTCAAAGAGAATGTATTGATTTACAATCAGATATTAAACTCAAATTCTGATCAAGTCTCTTTACCAGACCTCTGTAAGACCTCTGTTACCAGATAAAAATCCCCTTTGCTTCACAGCTACACCTCATTCATGCTGTCACTTTTTGGAAGTATACACATTTATGAACAATTGTCAAGGATGAAGTACAAAGTACAGCAAGAGTAAAATGTCATCAAAAATCTCTGATGAATGCCTTGAGAGCTTACTAAGAATTGCAACCACTTCCACTGAGAAAGACTGATGCAGTAGTTTCACAAAATCAAGGTTGAATATCTTACTAGTTTTATGGTTCTGTTCCCTTTTTTTTTTTTTTTTTTTTTTTTTTTTTTTTTTTTTTTTTAATATTTGAAGAAATATATGCAAGTTCATGGGTCAGGACAGGCTCCACCCAAGGTTGCTGAGGGAAGTGGTGGGTGTGATTGCTGAGCCACTCTCTGCCATTTACCATCTCTCCCGGCTAAAGTATTAAATAGTATTAAATATGGAGGTTGGTGGCTCTGCCTGCGGCAGGGGGACTGGAGCTTGATGATCCTTGAGGTCCTCTCCAACCCAAGCCATTCTATGATTCTGTGATGACACTGATGCTTTCTGAATGTTTATGGAGACCTAATAGTGTATGTTAGCACAGTGAGGTGGTTGGTAATGTGTTTCAGCAGTAGTGAAAGTGAATCACCTCTTCTGGTGCACATTCACATAAGCGCAACATGCAGGCTCTTGTTCATTGCTTTCAAAAATTCAGAAGTTGATGAGAATTTGCTCTATCCAATAGTGTTCTTGAGTTCTTTGTATCTGTTGTAGTTTAAATGAAAATAAACATGAGGCATTGCTTCCAGGGCAGCTTAGGTGTATATGGCACGACACAATTCCCCTTAATGCAGCCCAGACAAGGTAGAAGGGTGGACAACGATGAGATACATTGTACAGACATTTTAAATAAGTAACTTATCAGTGTTAGCATGTCATAGCAGATATCTAAGTAGTAAAATCTTGCCAAACAAAGGTCACTGTAAATCCAAAGGATTAGAAACTGACAGAACCTCCTGCTGAATACATAGGAAAGATGAATAACAAAACCAAAACCAATGTAAGTGACACTGGGGACAGAAGGAATTCTCTTTTTTGAAGGAAGCAGATGTAATTGCACAAAAATATGAGGCATAAGAAAAGAAAACAGGAGAAGAAAGCAGTTAATACAACTTTGCTTGCAACTTGCCTTTTTTAAGAGCTTCGAAGCCTAATTATAATCCCTTCAGTTATACACTAAAGACTACAGACATTAGTGCTAGCTAGCTAAGCAGTATGAACTCCACAGTATTGTACATTCGCATTCAATTTAACAAGTATGAAAGACTTAAGATTTTATATATATAACACTGATGATAGGTAGGATATAAGGATTAATCAAAATTGTTTTAATTAATGAATTAATATAGTAAAGTTTAGACTGTCCTGATTCATCATTCTTATGATATCATTTCTTTTTTCTAATGTGCTGATATATATATAAATATATATATGCATATATATATATATATATATATGCATATACATATATACATCTTTACCTAATGGCAACACTTCTTTCTTAGTTAACAAACTCAACCAGTAAAGACTGAACAATTTTACTTGAGACCCTGAGATTTCATTAGGCAGTAAGGCTTTCTGTAGCGTACCCCCACTGTAACTCTTGTGGAAATTGTGCCCTGAGCTTTCTATTACCATGTAGTATTCCCTTTTTTGTTTGCACATATGCAAGCTGGTTTATAACAGTGATAAAGTCTAGAAAAAAGAAAGCCAAGATAATATTGCAGAGTTGTATGACTAAACCCAAATCTTTCTTTTCTAAATGATTATCTAGTTTACAGTAACTGTAAGATAAGTGTTGAAAATCAAATCATTATCAGTAATTTATAATCACAATCAGAACTTCACTATCAGTCTTCACTGTTAAATGATTTAAAATTATTTTCTTTTGAGCAGTTAATGTCTCATGAGTTTTCCACAGTGTCTGATGGCAATTTTTTGGAAAAGAAATATTTTTTCTTTTAATAGACAAAATATAAGGAGATTTTTATCAGGTGACAGCTTACATAATTATGAAAATAATAATAATAATAATAATAAATGGTTTTCAAAGATCTTTAAGCTTATGTTTAGAACAAATATTCCTAATTTGGAATTATTTTTATATTTATCTACATTATCTATTTATCTATTTATTATCTCTGTACTTTGACTCTGAATAGAGTTATACCATTTTTACATTATCAGTGTTGATGCATATTTGGCTGTGGATTAAACTAAGGCATTTGTCATCTCAGATATCTGCCCCAGAGTTCTGTCTGAGGCTTTTGTCACTATGACAAGGACAGATGAACAAAAATCTATTTCTTAAATAAGTCTAACATTAAAAAATCTGAATTCAGCGTTAGCGTCCTTTAATGTGACTGTCTCAAGAAAATACTCAAAAACAATTCAGATCTTTCTGATTGGACAGTGGCAGCTCCCACAGTGGGAATCAGCAGGTAGAGAATGGAGATGCTCTTAACTGTTCTAACTTAGCATGCTATGCTTGCTATGCTTCTTTCTTTTAGAAGGAGTTCTACTTAGGGATGTTGCCATGAATGAAAGGTTACTGTTCCTCATGCTGTTAGTTTCATTATTTATCTGTAATTTATTTTTTACATGAAAATGGTGAAAGCAGACAGAGCAATGAAAGAAACAAGACAACAAAACACACTGATACTGGAAAAGCGTCAACACTACGGTAATGGAGAAGTTGATAATGAAGGATGTATTCCATTCCCATAAGTAGAGCTACAACAGTTTATTATTTATGAGTTTGTAAAATGTACTTTATTTAAAGTTTGCAATTGCAGAAGCTAATCCCTGTTTGATACCAAGGTGTTCATTCTGCTATATAAACTTCACTATGATATGTAATAAGTAAGAGACTTCAGGAAAAAAAAAAAAAAAAAAAAAAAAAAAAAAAAAAAAAGATATATAGATAATGTGGATTTATAACAAATTTCCACAATCAAGGCATGGGTCATTGTTCTGAGCCCTTGACAAATTTAGGGTCTGATTCTGAAACACTGCTTCCCACTGCTTCCAGTACTTATACTAATGTAAAACTCATTAAGAGCTGACTAGATCTGCAGAACCAGCCCTTACAGTGTTCTAAGTGGAACATACTGAGCTATGTGAGAATAAAAGAGGAATCTGAATCATCCCCTAGATAGTAAAAATACACTTTCAATACACTTTCCATGTTCAATTCTCAAAAATATCTCAAAAGAATTTTAGCAATTTTTCCAAAATAGTCAGTATTAAAAGAACAGACATGAGTAATGTCTTCCTGACAGGTAGTGAAATGAAAAGCATCTTAAAAATGCTGCTTTGAATGAAACTGCCATTCCACTCAAAGCTATAATATCTCATTACTAGATCTACAGTCACTTCCTTCCTTCTGAATATCTCTCTGCCTTTGAACATAAGCCTTTTATTAGACATTCAGCAGCCTTCCCTTGTGTTTGCTAAAACACAAAGGACAATAAGGATTTTAAACAATAAATAAGTCACCTCAATGCTGCTTGGTGGTACATTAAGCACAGAGATCACTGAAATTAAAAATAGGATTTGACCTTCACTGTCAGTACAACACTCAGAAGACTAAAGAGCAGAGCATGTGAATGTGCAGTTTGCCTGTGCAGGTGTTAGTGTGACAAGTTGTAAACAGTAGAAAAAGGCACCTGTGACTTGGCCATCTACAGCTCTACTATCTTTTTTTTCTTTTATAAGGTATGGCTGTATCAGCCCTTTCTGTGGGAAACCAACCAAAGGAAAACCATCAAAACATTCAGTGAGAAGTTTAATACAGCAGTTTGTCTCACTTGAGATACCTTACAAAAGAAAAAATTACTCTCTTAGAAACAACTGAGAAGTAAGACAGTCTCATTAAACTTAGAAGGTCTGTGTATTTGTTTTGTCAACTGTGTGTACCACCTAAACTCATTCTCAAAATTTGCACTCCCTTATGAACTTGTCCTTATGGATGATAAAAAACTCATGGGAACATTTCTGGTCTTCACCAACAATGCCTGAAGGCTGATGCTTCCTTTTCCATTATTTCTGGCTTTTCCCTTAAATCTGAGATAAAAAAATGGATTGAGTATAAAGCCTCAGACAAATATTTTGAATTGGAAATAAATTAAATGCCCTGTATGTTTGAGATCTTTCAGATATGTAGAAGTTCTTAGTCTATGCTGAAATAAACAACTAATAAATTTGAGACTGTCCTAATGTTCCACGGGAAGAAACAGGCATTTGCAGACTAGTATACCTTTAGTGTTCTATATGAGTTTTGTTCTGGTATGTACTTTAGAGTATTAATTTGTTTACAATAACTAAAATAGTGAGTACAATCAGATTAAGCTAGCTGGTTTAGATAGTTTGTGAATCTAAGCAAAATCTGTCACATCTTTCAACCAAGACTTTTGAAGATCCATTAGTTTGTTGTACTAGGAAAATTTTCGAAACACAGAATAATGAATAATTCTACTAGTCTGTTGAATTTATTGTTTCATCAAAATAAATTTATTTCATCAAGATAATGAAGTTTGAATTTTTATATGAGAGCCATATCAACAGCAGAACATTGATGATAGAGAAAGCAAACGAGGCTTACCAAGGAAATGATCTCACACTGAAGAAGTTCAAGAAACATCTGGACATTGCTCTTAGGCACACAGTTTAATTTTTAGGTAGCTCTCTGTGGAGCCAAGAGTTGGAATCCATGATCCATCTAAGTCCTTTCCAGTTTGGGGTTTTCTACGATTCCATGATTCTAAGCAGGTCTAATTTTTGAAGGCATGTCAAGAAAAGAATGAACAGAAGGAATATGGTTTGTGAAGACCATGTACGCATCTTCTCTGTTCTGTACTCTGTGCACATGTCTAATATTTATCATGATGAAGGGAAATATGAAGAAGTTGGAAGTCACAGGGTATATAGAAAATTTAGACCTAATTGCTATAACAGAAACATGGTGGAATGAATTGCATACCTGGGACACAACAGTTCAGGGCTACAAGCATTTTAGAAGAGGTATGCAAGGAAGGAGGGGCGAGGGAGTTGCCATCTATGTTAAGAAGTGGATAGATTGTTAAGAGCTGATTTCAGATTAAGTCTGAAACTATTTCATGAGACTGAATGTGTTGAAGTCTATGGGGCTAGACAACATGCATCCCAGAGTCATAAAGGAACAGGCTGATGTGGTTGCCAAGCCACTTTCTATCATTATTTGAAAAGTCATGGGTGACAGACCAGTTCTCTAGTGGTTGCAAAAAGGAATCCTATTATTAAGACAGTGAGAAGGAAGCCCAGCAAACTGCAGGCTAGGGATACTCACCTATGTGCCTGGAAGCTGTGTTAAGGTACACATGAAATAAGGCAGTGATCTGAAAAAGTCAGCATGACTACAACAAGGACAAATCCTTCCTTACTAATCTGTTTGCCTTCTACAATGGAGTAATAGCATGGACAAAGGAAGGGCAATTGATGTCATCTACCTGGACTTCTGCAAGGCCTTTGACATGGTCCCACACCACGTCATTATCTCTTAATTGGAGAGATATAGATTTGAAGGGGGGATTCTGATCAATAAATAATTGGTTGGATGGTTTCAGCCAGAAAGCTGTTGCCACCAGCTCTTATCCAGGTGGTGACTGTTAAGACTTTATTCTCTTGCACCTTTGTCTCACAGCTTGCTGAGAACAAGTCCAGGCAAGTCCTGGTCAAAGTTGGCAGAATCTTTTGCCCGAAGATTTGCAGGCCAGGGGAAAGGAGAGATAAGCCACAGCTTAATGGCCAGGAAGCAGTCTTTTGTGTGGGTTTATCTTGAGGGAGACAGCCATCTCAGTAAGCACTGACCCATGCTCCCAAGAATGTTATATTGGCGGAAGAAGGAGGATAAAACAGGGACCTACAACCATGAGGGTAGGTGTCTGAAATCAAATGCCTCAAGATGTGATGCCTGCCTGCTGACAGACTGCTACCTAAGACCTGCCTCTTCCTCCTGGACTCACTGTTGCTGTACCTGCTTACTGCCTACAGCTGGTTACGCTGCTGCTTTCCCCCTGTGCTTTTGCCTTGGACCATCCAAAGGGTGTGTAGAAGGACACTGCTGGATCTTGGTGGTGACTATGCCTGCTTTATGTAATTCTTTCTTCTTTCCTATCACCCGCTTTCCCTTCCCCATCACCCTAATTCATAATAGTCTCTGGCCTTCCCTTCCCCATCTCCCTGATTGATCAAGATTTGTAATAAAAGGGTTGGACCGACATTTAAACTGCTGTTACTTAATCTCATAACAGGTATACATATATCAGAGAACCTCCTCTCCCTCCTATAAATTGGACTGAGACAGTGGCTAGTGACTTCCTTGTGGCCTTCCAGTGCTTTAGAGGAACTTCTAGACAGGAGGTAGACTGACTTTTTTACAGACTGGTAGTGATAAGACAAGGAGGAATGGATTTAAACATAAAGAGAGGAGATTTAGATTAGACTCCAGTATAAAACTGTTTACTCAGAGGATGAGGTATTAGCATAGGCTGCCCATGGAATCTGTAGATGCCCCATCACTGCATGTGTTCAAGGCAAGTTTGGATGGGGACATGGACAGCCTGATTTAGTGTTTTGTATCACTGCCCATGGCAGGAGCTTTGGTACTAAATAATGTAAACCGAGCTGTTCTATGATAAACTTGGGGATCAACTGTCTGAAGCTGGATTCCATCCTTATACTCACCGCTGTTACCTATATTTACCTCTTGTCATGGGTTACTGGATCTACCCCTATATAATGGCACAGAATATATAGGAAATGCACATTACTCCAGCAGATGCAAGTCAGATGGGATAACCTAGAATGTTTCAAATAGCTGAACATTTGCTGTTTCAGCAACTAAATTCAGACTTGAACACTGAGTAACATAAATCTCTACACAGCAGCCTTCTTCACAGACAGAATTTTGCAACAATTTGTAATTACAGACAAATATTGTTAACTGCTAAAATCATTTTAGAAACATATATATGATAAGATTCCTTACAGTAATTTTATTAATAGTGTCCATTCTGAAATGAATTTACCCTTCAAATTTTTCTAAATAGACATTAAAACCATTATTAACACTCCATGCATTTCAACAGTTGAAATGCCATGTTGCATTTGTATTATTAATAATTTAGAACGTCATTATTTTGTTTACCTTTGTTGTTGTTGTCACCACAGTCTTTGTTGTAGATAAATGTTTTGGGGTAATTTTGTCTTTTGAGTGTCATAAACAGTAACAAATGCTTTTTGATTCCCTTACAAATTATAAGAGAAGAGCCATGAAATTTTCCTAACCTTTTCTGCAGCTCAATAAATCACAAACAGACAAGAAAGTTAAGCACTGCTTCAGTGGAAAATCAGCAGACAGATGTAGCACACATTCCCCTCAAAATAATTCAGAACCTGTGCCAATTTATCAAATGCCTACTTTATCTGTCAAAACAATGTCCTTTCTCAAATAAAGGGCATTGTTTCTGCAGCAAGAAAAAGGTTCTGATGTATTGTTATCTGCAAATGGATGGTGGAATAATGGAACAACAGGCAGTGTTTCAAGCTAAGAGATCAAAGGGCAGAATACATTGCAATTCTTGTTAAAATAAATTAGGCTGAAATAATAATTTCAATAAAGACATTTATAACCTTAAACAATTTCTGTAGTTTACAAATGGGCAGAAACAATAAGAAAATCCTTCTTAACGTATCTTAAAGCATTTCTTTCCATTGTTAGAACTTCAAATGTCAGACAAATCAACATTTACAGAGCTGTAATGCCCATCGTATCTTTGCTGACATTACTCTATCTTACATTTGCAGAGGAAATATTTGCAATTGCTTTCTTCATTTTCATATATGTTCATAGTATCATCATACTATAAAAATATTCACAGATTTTTAGATTGTAAATTTTCATAAGCAAAATGTATTAGTTTGAAATCTTCCAGGATAATTCTAATTGCTAAATATTATATGATATACAACAGCTGCTCCAAAAGTAATGCTTCCTGTTTTATGATGCTGGCCCATTATGTCAGAGACGGGTGTTGGTGGTATGGCAGTAGAAGCTGAACCTTCCCAACAATATTCTGTTCAATTTTGTTGCCATGAGAGAGGTGTCAGCAGATGGGCTGTCTAAAAAAATGGTATCTGATATGGAAGTGTGTATGAAGCAAAGGTGTGTCACTGAAATTCACCATGAGTAAAAATTAGTACTCGTCAACACTTACTGTATGTTTATGGAGGCCAGATAGTAGATGCAAGCACAGTGAGGCAGTGAGTGGTGCAGTCCAGCAGTGGAGACAGTAACATGGAAGACAAGCTATGTAAGCATGTAATGCAGGCCCTTGTTTATTGCTTTAAAAAATAAATAAATAAATAAATAAATAAATAAATAAATTAGAGAAAAAATTAGAGAATTTGCTCAATCAAATAGTGCTATTTTGTACTTCATATCAATTATAGTTTCCATGCAAATAAATTGGAAATGTGACTTCTGGAATGACCTATGTATGGTAATATCAAGCCACAATACTAAATTGAAGTCTTTCTTGAAATGATCCATCCCTCCCAACTAAAAAAAAAAAAAAAACAAAAACCTTAGGTTGAAATAATTTCATCCTTCTCTGATGTAAATTAAAAAATAAAACAAACAAGGAGAACAAAAACTTTTAATAAGTAACAGTTAAGTGAAAAACACCAGGAGTATTCATCAACTCTATGCACTCAAAGCTTGTTCTAATACCGAGTCACTGTAATGCTCATACACTTTCTTTAACCTCAGCATGTCAGACACTTATGATGATTCCTGCAGCCAGCTTGATCCCAAGCTGAACTGTGACAACTTTGCACTGATGTATCTGTCTCCTTCATGACTGCATATGACTCTTTCTTTCTTATATTCTTTCATTTTTCAATTCCTTTTTATATAACTGTGACCTCTGTCAGTTATTATTATTTTTTCTCCATAATTATACATTTTTGATATCACAAAATCCTCTGAAAATATGACTGAACCAGCTGCTTTAGAAATGCATTCCTTTATGATTGGATAATGATATCTTCAAAAGTTATTCATTTGTATTTTTTATTTATTTATTTTTTTTTTACTTACGTTTCATAGATATGGAAAATAAGTTCTCAAAAACATTTTTTTAAAGAAATGTCATTATTGGAATCATAGTAATGTAAAAAGAGAACATTTTGCTAAATATTCTGATACAAGGCCAGATCTATTTCTAGTTTAACTGTCTTTTGTGTCTTTTATTTCAACAAGATTCCAGTGCAAGGCAAAAATTATGCCCAGCATCATGAAATTCATGACATCTGTTAAAGCTCAGTTAAGTTAGCTTTTACTCAGCTGCATAAATGTATGTCTGCACTTGCAAGCTGTGTATCTGAAATCATTTAGATTTTATGTGGTACAGTATTGACCAGCAATTCTAGAATCAAGACTAAGCAATATCAGAAATATTAGTCACATTAAAGCAACCTCTAGACATTGTGAAACAAGATAGAATAACAGAAAAAAATATCGCGTCCTTATGTGCATATTATCAGCCCATTGCTGGGGGTAGTCCCACATGTGTTTTGGCTAGCATCACTGTGTGAGACAACTCTCGTGTGCCGCAGGATAGCTTGAACTATTTGATTAAGAAGCAATTTGCGTGAATACAACTGGATTAGTCTTTGCTGAATTAAAGAACACTCAAGTGAACAATGTCTGTAACTGTAAAGCTGCAGAATGATTGCTTGCTAGTGGGTATTGAAAAACAACTGAGTCATAAAAATATTCTCCTCAATGTGGCCAAAATAAGAAGACAGTGTGCATTTAAGTCTCAGATACGTAGATGGTTAGGCTAGCACACAGTCTAAAATTCACTGGAAGAAAATCAAATATATTCTTTCACTGTCCTTTACCAACTGAACAATTCAGAACAATTCAGAGTTCGTCCTAGCTAAGCAACAGGGAATTACTTGAAATACTTTTATTAGATTCATTAAAAGAAATAGAAATTAACGAAGAATCCAACTAGCAGAGCAAAATTGCATTAATATTCTAAGTGAGTGCTAGACACACATTGTTTTAGCAAATAGTCAGACATCACTTCAAAATCTTCTTATCCCTGATTTTTTCAAGAAATAGTTGACACTAATTACCATTATTTTATGCAGACAGAGCAGAACATAGCTTTAAAAGTAACTTCACATAAAAACTTATGAATACATGCATTTTATGAAAGTTACGAAAAGTGAGAAGTGAGAAACTACTACAAACATCATTTTAATTTTAAAAAAACGTTTTGTACTTATTAACAAAATTAAATTGTCATTAAATACAGATTAATAAGGAAATGAATATAATTTAAAGAATGTAAGATAAAATAAATAATGCATCTGGGAAACAGTCCTTTTCAATATTTCCTTAATCAAAATCAAACACAAAATCTAAATTGAAATAATTAATTAGGACGCAGGCCTAAATCTCTAGGTAACCCAAATACCAGATGAAATTATAGAGGTTTTCAGATGTGCAGATTAGGAATAGGATGATCCCAGCTCAATGCAATTCATACAGAGGACTAGAATCTCTGACTTTGGCTTGTTCCGGAAGTGAGCTAGAAGAATGAAAAGCACCCAGTTTGAATACTTTCCATAAATGCTACCTAAAATGAAAATTCAATAAAGTTACATCCATGAAAATGTTCGGCAAAGAAATAATATTTTACTGCAGTTCTCTGTGAAGCTTCACCAGAAATGTTTCCTGAGTGCTTTGTGATGCTGAAAAAGCAAATTTCTGCTGCCTTGCACATTACATCCTCACTCTCCTCCATAAAACAAATGTGGAGGTATTACTACAAATGAATGGATAATTCTGATGTAATAGCACATTTCCCAGGGGAAAATGACAAACAAAGTATAAGAAACTGGAGACTTGACCTTTCATATTCGGAACATGGAAAGGACTCCTCATCAAGTGAAAAATGTCCATAAAACAACTATTGCTGTCTGTGGAACAGTTTTGTATTAGTTTTGCAAATGAATTTTTACAGGATTTTTGTTTTCATGATGTTTATTGCAACTGCAACTTCATTTTTCTGATCAGGGAACTTTCTCACTACTACTTCAATGAATGGTATGTAAAAGCAACAAAGTAAAAATATAAAGACTTTTTTTTTTTTTTTTCCTTTTTTTTTTTTTTTTTTCCTTTAAAAGAACATCCAGTGTGAGGCAGAAAAAAATAAAAATGAAAAAAGGATAGAAAGGTACAAAAGATTGCCTTAAGGAAGTTACCGTTTTCAGGAAGTGTTTTATTCACTGATAGCCAAAAAAACAGGATCTTGCTGTTTTTCAATATGAAGAAATGGAAGAAAAAAAGATAAATTATATACAACTAATTTGACAAAGTTCTTCCTAACTGTGGTGAAATTTCAGAAGGTGGCAAAAAACCACATTGCTATCAACACTTCCCACCAATGTAATTCTGTAATTCTGCTCAATTACCATTGTTGCTTTGAAAACTAGATTCTTCTTGCAAAGATGAAAGGAAAATCAAGCTATGTATGTCCCACTCTGTTTTTTGTTTTGTTTTTGTTTTTTTTAAAAAAAAAGTTTGTATATCATATCTTCATCATCGTTAAGAGAATTTTATGGCAAATAGATTTTGAAGCTCAATAGATACTTATCCTTATTTTCAAATTTATATTCACATGTTGATGTCTAAATTAGGGAAGGAAAAGCAGTAAAACAGTTTGATGTTACTTCTCTCAGGAAAATTGCATGAAGAATGCAAAAACTGCACACAGTTACTAATTTAGGAGTTAAGTATGACTAATAAACACTCAGGTTTATGAAAACTTCAACTCTTTTGCTAAATAGCTTTATAAAATGTGGTCATAAATCGAGTTCCTTTTCCATATATTATTCAGTTGAAGAAGAAAAAGCATTTCATTGAAATTTCAACAAATTATGTTGACTCTAGTACAGCATAGTATCAAATTAAATTACTTCACACCATATTTTACTCCAAAGTCAAAATTAATTGTGACATTGAGTTGATACTTAAACATACAGTAAAAATGACAATTTTAAAATGAAATATTTCATGCTTAATTAAAAAAGGTTATGAATAGCTTCCCGTTTTGAGTGTTTTACAGTTATTCATCATTTGATCTACACATCTAAACATGGAAATACAAACTATGGATCTTCCAGTCCAATACACAGCTTACAGTAAAGGGAACTTTGAATATCCCCTTAGAGATTTCGGCAATGATTTTCCACTCCATTACACCAATTTCATACTGGGGTAAGTCCATTGATGTCAGTGGTGTTACATCAGCTTAGAAACAATATGACAGAATAGAAGATCAAGGTTATTCAAGCTCTTATTTATGGTTATGGAAAATTACACATACCTGATGTACATATAGATAACAAGACTCTGGGTTGTTTTGTATTTCTTCAGTAATGAAAATGTCCTCCTATGCAGAAAGAAGGAAACTGAAGTTGAAACATAACAGGTATTTACTAGCTAAACATACATAGATAGAGACAGAAAATGCGGGTTATAAAATAACTACACAGGGTGACAGCTGTTCAACTACACTAAAATTAAATATGAAAAAAGTTTGAATAGCCTGACTGTTCATAAGTGGAAAAGTACCAGAAAACTATGAAACAGGAATCCAGTAGGTTTAGAGTTGTATTTACTCCTTAATTATCTTAGTAATTGTTTTATTATTATTTATTTATTTATTTTGTCTTTTAATTTATTTTCTGTTTTCAGAATGAAACCAAACACATTATTTAGAATTTCCAAAATATATTACTCATGACACAGTGAGTTAAAATGCTGTTGGTCATAAAATAACTACAAAGATAAATTCCTGTCAGGATCATAAAATCAGTCTAACTTTCTGCATTCTCATTGTACTGAGAGTGCACCAGAGACACTGCTGCTTGCAGTGCACAGTTCTAGCCAAATACACTAACCAAGTTTGAGCTGTTTATACATCTAATCTTCCCTGTGGCAGATTATGTCTGAGACTTCTGTGAAGAACTTAGAGTCTCTGCAGAGTGACATCAGCTTGTCTCTTTGCAGATTCTGCTGTTTACCACAAGCACAAGTGAAGTAGCTGAAGACATAAATGAAGTCCAGCCCATAAATGTATGAAGGAAGGACTATAGCCATAAGAGACTAGTAGAAATGCCCCCAAAACATAACAAGGAACATATGCAGACCAGCAATGTAAGTGTGTAGTTGTTTTATCCACAGGCAGACCTGGTTATTACTGGTTCATTGAAACAAATGCTTACTCATTTTGATTTTTATTCATGCTACACCCAGAAATATTTTCCATTACTTTGTACTGACATAGTAATTTCAGTCTAAGGAAAGTACTTTGCATTTGCATTCACTGGGTTGCATGCTTCTTCCCTGAGTCATTTTACATAATTTGCTTGAATTCTTTTATTTGTAATCCCTAAAGTTGTTTTGTTCCCTTACCTCTGCAGTTATCAGCTTGTTTTGATTATTAGAATGAGAGGACGAATTCTTTGATATACCTGAAGTGAGACTTGAGTCATAAGCAAAATTGAATGTTGTCCAATCAGTATATTATCAATTAAAGTGATGTCTGGTGATTATTATGAATTAGTGTGATGGGGAAGGAAAGGTAGGTGATAGGAAAGATAGAAAAAGAGCAAGAATTATGTAAAGCAGGGATAGACACCACTGAAGATCCAGTGTTGTCCGTTGTGCACCATTCTGATGATTCCAAGGCTAATGAAAGAGTAAGGGCGCAGGGGGAGGTGGTGGCAGAATGGGTGGCCTCAAGCAGCAACCAAGCAGGTAACCAAGAGCAGGTTCAGAAGAAACAGACAGGTCTCAGGCCCAGGAGAATCAGGCAGCAGGTAATTTTCATACCACAAGGAGTCCTATATCATGCACACCCCTCTTGGTTGTGGGTGCCTTTTTTAATCTTCTTTGCTCCTATTTCCCAGACAAATCAGACAAGACCCTCTGTCAAATCTTTCCTTCCATTAGAAGATTATTCTAGAATGATCTGAGTCACCTTCTGGAATCATCTATCCTTCTTCTTTGATATGGAGGGAGAGTGGCCAAGTATCTTGTACTTTTATGTCTAGAATTAAGTAAGATAAATTGCATTCTGTACTTCTAGTATCAACTATTTAATAGAATTATAATCACCTTTTGCTTCATGATTTGGATCAGTGGAGTAACTGTTGCTTTCCTTGAAACAAATTCAGTACTTCCTGGATTAGTTCATAAAACATCATTTTTATCAATGGTATATGAACACACACCCAGGCATTTCCAAAAATAGTTTTTCTTAGTGAGCAGCTTAGCATCTTCAGAAGTTGTCCATATTTTTTTTCAGTTGCTGTTTTTGGTTTTATTTCTGGGGAAATGACATTTTGAAAATCATTTTTCAATGAATACATGTTTTTTTACACTGTGGTAGTTTGACTGTGGCAGGCTTCCGGACAACTACACATGCATCCTGAACAGGATGGGAGAAAACAAGATAGCAAAGCTCGTGGACTGACATAAAGATTGGAAGATCACAGCTTACACCATGTGCAAAACAGACTTGACTTGGGGAAAAAATATTTTTTATTTTTATTTTTATTTTTTCTGATTAGAAATACTGTAGCAAATTGATAAAAGAGGATAAAATTAAAAATAAGTTCTCCCATCCTCTTTATCCCAGTCTCAGCTTCACTCCCAGCTTCTCTACCTCCTCTCACCTGGAATGGCACAGGGGGATGGAATTAGGGATTTCAGTCATGTCATAAGAGTTTGTCTCTACCACTTCTTCCTTCTCACATGTTTTCCCTGTTATAGCCTGGGTCATCTTGATGAGCTGAGGTACTTCAGGGTAAACCTGCTCCAGCATGTGTTCTCCAAGGACCATTGTTTCTGTCTGCATAAGAGGATGTAATTTCTTCAGTAATTACCCACTTGCTCCAGTGTGACATCCTCTGTGGACTGTCATGTCAATATCTGTTCCACCATGGACTGCAGGGAAATACTTGCTCCTCTGTGGTCTTCTTCAGGGACTACCAGAGGAATCTCTGCTCTGGCACTTGGAATACTTCCTCCTCCTCTTTCTATTCTGACATTGGTGTGTACCTGATTTTTTCTCACACTTCTTTCTAGTTTTGGTTCCCTCCAACACTGCTGCAAAGAGTTTTGTCTTTTCTCTACTTCTTTACGCATACAGTAAGTACTTCAGTTTATTGACAGTTATTAGCCTATCTACCATGTTCTTTCCATGCACAATTCTAAGTGAATTGTGGGACAAACTAGATACTTGCAGTTCTTTTTCATATTCTGCTGCTTCAGATTATTCTGCAACTCTTAATTCCCAATATCTTTGGTCAGTGATTTTTTTTTTTTCTTTTTTTCCTGAAAGATGAAAGTAAAACAGTTTTTAATCTAGCAATGGATTAATTTATTCATTCATTCATAGTAACTTCACACAGTTACGGATTATAAGGTTGCTTGCCCTTTCCTTATATACCAAGATCTATATTTCCTTAGTGGAAACTCATAGAAGGAAAAATATTACTTCAATTGAAATCAGATGAGAATGTTTTTAATTGTCTGTTTTACAAAACAGAAACTAGAAAAATTACTTTGGATCAATTACATTTTGCATATTACATTTCTGAGTTCTTAGTGCTTTTAATTTCATTCTTGACTTTAACACTCAGATTTATTTTATTTCTGGTTAAAAGGCTTTTAAAATTTCAAATTCAGCATTGCCATAAATGCAAATAAAAGTTTAGCTGTGTACCTTGGTAACCATCATAGGTTACCAAGGATTTAATAGGACTTTCCTCCAAATGAATTATTTTTTCACAGAATGTTGCCAAATTCACATGAATAGAGAGAAACTGGTAACCACTAAATATATATATATATTTACTGGCGTTACAATACTACACATAAATAGAAAGCAATGAATTTTACCTAATATTTTTAACATGACTATTTAATGCCAACTTCACATTAGTTTTGTATTTACAATCCAGCTATATTTTGTGATAATTTTGAAGATTTAATCTGATCTACTATTGCAGTTGTTATCGTTATTTTAGATCCCTATCATTTATTTCTCAACCCCTCAGAATTTCAACATCCTTTGGTCTTGAACATATTGTACTATTTCAACATTTCTGGCTTTTCTTTCCATCTATTTAAAGCCATATTATTTGTTACATTTTGCTTTGAAAAGCACTGCATAGAATCATAAAATGGATCATTGGATGGGATCTCAAGGATCTTCAAGTTCTAATCCCCTTGTTGCAGGTAGAGCTGACAACTGCTAGATCATGTACTGGACCAGGCTCCCCAGGGCCTTGAACAACTCCAGGAAAAGGGCATCCAAAATCTCTCTGAGCAGCCTGCTCCGTCACCTCACTGCTGTCTTCCTTCTCTTCTTTTAGGAATACAGATTTCTTTGGTTCCCTTTACCTCATTTAATTAAATTCTATTCAAATATTCCACCGTTTTTATTTTCAAAATATATTTTATTAAATATCTTCTCTTCGACTGACCCCCACTATTTTTGTTTGTTTGAAAAGTGAAATGTTTTCTAAATGTTTTCCCATTATTCTATTCATGAGGTAACTACTTCATATGTCTCAAGGTATTTTTCTTAATTTACTGTATGGTAAGTACTACGTCTCAAAAATTATTCAAGCCAGAAATACTTACAGAGGTCTGGTAGAGTACTCCAGCACAGAGTGACAGAGAACTCCTAAGGACAGTTCAACCTCTTATAAAATATTTTTTCAGCTAGGCTAGATAAATATCCTTTCGGAATGGCATTTTTATTTTTAATTATTATTATTATTATTTTTCAATTGACGGTACAGGTATCAGTGTTTAGTGTTTGATAAAACTGTTCACATCTCAGCATGCATTCCCATTTGAAATCTCCAGAAAGCATCCTGTGTGGGCCCTTGCTATTCACATAACTCTTTTGTCGTACTTTCAATCACGGTTGTCTCAGACATTTTAGCATGTTTCCAGGGGCACTAGATACGTATTTTAGGTAATTTTATAAAGTCTGTGTTCCAATCAGCTGCTCCAAAATTCCACCTGCAGTTGGTCAGAGTACTTTGCACTGGAAGCTGGATGCAGAATGGAGTCTCATTCTTGATTTTTTATTTTACCACTGACTTTTTAGCTGTCACTTAAATGATACCATTTAGTAAATTTTCTTCAAGTTTACTTATAAATAATAAGAGCCTCTCACAAACTGATAGTAACACATGACCCCACAAAGTCAGTTGGGTTCAGAATTATATCTATTAAATTTAGGACTGCAGTCAATTGTTTAAATTAATTAGACAATGATGTTTGAGATATCTGAGAGTATCCAACGCGGCCTGCAGTTCCTCACACATGGTCCTATGGTTTTCCTATAGATCCTATGTAATATTTACCTGCTGTGGACAGACATGTCATCTGCTTTATTTCATCTTGGATGGTTCTTAATATGTATATTTTGGCACCCGAATTGCACATTTAAGATACGAGGGTGAAATCCACCCTCTGTGTTTTTGTTCAAACTCACATATATAAACATATATAAGAAAAAATACTTAAAAATTAATTCCAAAAAGTTTGTGTGATATCTTTTATAAGTACCTTCCCATAGTTCAAGGATTTGTTTTATGATGATGGTATAAAAAATAGTTCAATCTATATCAGAATATATATATATTCTGGATATAGGGGATATACTGGCTAATTGACACCAGCAAATGGAGAAAGCAATTCTTTGTGATGTAAAGACGTGAGTGCTTCTACTTCAGTTCAAAAGAATACTGTTAAGAAAGTAGTTTCTGAAATAAGTTGCACAGGCATGTGAGGAAAGAGGGTGAGTACAAAATGATCTTTTGGACTAAAAAACTTTGTACAGTGATTTACTCAAAATTTGCAACAGGGGTTAATTTGTTTGGTTTTTGTTTTTGAACGAATGAAACATTTATGTGAAGCTTTTGCTATTGTTTGAAATGTTTCAGGCTTTGGATAAAAATGGCTTGAAAATAAACAATTGCTTCAATCCAAAGGTTACGATTATACAGCTAATAAAAAGAACAAGAGACCAATCCCTGCCCTGTCCGGCCCACTGGCATCGATGCCTCATATTCTCCCTGGTAAAGGATAGCAACTGTTGCAGATTTATCTTGGAGACAGCTAGCTGAAGCAATTCAGAGCTGACAGTTCAGTGGGGTGAACAAGAAAGAGTTTTAGTGTTCGAGCTTACTTTGTGGCCATCTTTTATGTAGTGGTGTGGGCTGTAACTGAAAGGACATTTGCTGAATTTCCTTCTGTTTGTATTAGAGAGAAATGAAGAAAATGAGATTCTCTTTTTCTATTTGGTGTTTTGTTTCTGTTTGTTTTTATGTTGGTTTGTTTCTGTTTTTTGTTTGTTTGTTTTTTTCTGGAGTGGGTGAGGAAGGGGGAAGGGAGAAGGAAAAAGAGTGAAAATATAAGTTAAAAACATAGTATTTTTTTATTGCTTTCATGAAAGAAAATATGGAAGCAAGAACTAGAGTACCATACATCTAAATTCTAAAAAAAAATTAAAAAAAAATAATAAAAAACTGAGCAGTTAGTTTGGTTTTAAGTAAGGAAAATCATGCTTGGCCAATCTTCTGAAACTGACTGATTAGTTTAGTGGATGAAAGGGGAGTAGTTGGTGTTATTTTCCTCAACTTTACTAAAACCTATAGCCCTGTCTTACATAATTTCCTTGTAGACTGGCTAAGAAAGTACAGGTTAGAAAAGTGTAAAGACTGAAAATTAACTAAATGAGTGGACCCAGAAAACTGCGATCAGTGGTGTAAAATCTAAGTAGAAGCCAGATGGTATTGAAATAACCCAGGGCCAATTCTGAGGCCAAGACAATGAAGCATCTGGATGAAGAGAGAGTGCACACTTAGCTTTAGCAAATCTACACATCATGAAAAACTGGAATGAGGACCTGAAGGACCAACTGATTTTGCTGCCATTCAGAGAGACCTTGATAGATTGAACTCTCCTTCATAGAAGAATTGGTCTAACAGGAATCTAATGAAGTTCAACAAAGGTAAATACAAAATCTTACGTTTTGGAAGGAACAGTCTCATGCAAGGGATCAACAAGAAGATAAGCAACTCTGAACAACCAACTGATCATGAGACAGCAGAGCACCCCTGCAGTGAGAAAAGTCATTGGTATCTTGGCCTTAAAAAAAAAAAAAAAAAAAAAAAAAACAAAAAAAACATTCAGCAAGTTGAAGGAAGTAATCCTTCCCTGCTTCTCAGCACTGGTGAGGCCACACTGGAGTGCTGTTTTCAATTCTGGACTCCATGGTATAAGAGTCGGATGAAGGGCCATGAAGATATAGAAGGAACTGGAGCATCTCTCACAAGAGGAAAGGCTGTAAGTGTTGAGACTCTTGAACCTGAAACAGAGAAGATTCAGGGGGATTGTTATCAATGTGCATTAGTATGATGAAAGGCAATGAAGAAAAAAAGGACAAAGCTTCTCTCAGTAGTACCCAGTAACAGGACAAGATGGGAGGGACAAAAGTTAAAACACATGAAGTTCCAACCAAGCACAATGCAATTTTTTAATTTATTTTTTTAATTATTATTATTTTTTTTTTTTATGTGACAGTGAATATGACAGGTTTCTCAGAGAGGTTATGAAGTCTCCATCTATGAAGATTTTCAAAGGCAAACTAGGAGCATAGGACCATGGTCCTGGACAACTTATTGTAGTTGATGTGCTTCAGCAGAGGGCTTGAATTAAATGATTCTATGAAGTTCCTTCCAACATTATCTATTTTGTGACACTGTGATAAAGAACTGGAAATCTGCTTTAGTAAGTAGTTGAATTTAGTCAACATATACACATAAAAATAATAATAATTAAAAAAAAATAACTCTTTGCAGACATCTATCTGACAAAAGAATAAAAAAGTATAATAATGAATAATTTCTTAACCCATTAATTCTAGAAAGTTCAGAGTTTAAAAACTTAAGTTAAATTCAGTTTAAAATATGGGATAAATTTTAGCACTTTCAATAATGAAAGATTAGGGTAATTTAGTTTGAACTTTAAGTTCATTTCCATGTTTCCATGAGTAATATTATAAGTAAATAAATAAAATATTTTGCCTTCATAGCAGATTTTGAGGTATTTTTTCACATATATATTGTGAGGTAAATATATTGATCTTAGCATTTCTAAAATGCTTTTGTTTAATATGTGGGTCTAATCTGTAAATTAAATCTCTGTGTCAATAGAGACAGCAGGAGATTGGAAGCGATAAATTCAAAACTAAACAGCATGTCTTCATTGCTGAAGTCAAGACACTTTCGAACCACTCACATGAATGTTCTCTTCTATAACTGCTCTCAGTATTGAAATTTAGGTGCAGTAAATTCAATACAACAACAATGAATGAATCAAAAAGGCCAGGATCTGATAGAAGTCCAGAAGAAAACAAACATTACTCCTATGCTGTGAGTAGGAGATACCTATCCAGACTGATTTTTTTCTCTTGCTCTGGCTCCTTTGGGAGACTGAAAATAAGAATGAATCTCCTGAAGACAAAGTTAAAATAAGAAGAAAAGTAAAAATGAATGGAAGAAAGAGTAACTGCACTTGGTCAGACAATGCATACAACATTTCTAAATCTTCTAGCCAAGTATTAGTAGAAATTACTGAGTGATCTGTTACTGTTTTCAGTGTTTCTTCCTTGGCTCTTTATTTCCACAGATGATTATCACACATAACATAGCAACATTCTCTTACTGTATTGCAATAGTGTAATCTGGAGAAGAAGGAATTTGAACATTATTAGTGATATTTAAGTGAAATATTATCTCTAATTAACAACTTAATCTATAAGCTACAATTTTATTGTTGGATTTTCTTTTGCCTGTCCTGTGGAAAGTGGAAATAAACTGTGGTTAAATATTCTCTTTTGTTCCTTTACAAACTTCTTCATTTTAGACGAAAGAGGCCTTGCACCTTAGAGGAACTGAATAGGTGGCTTCAGAAGATCATAAACACATTTGCTGTTGAAGTAAAAAGCTTTGTATGCTGAGTACTACAGATTAGATTCTCTCCCAGAGTTAGTGTATTCATTTTCCTGAGAGGTTTCATCATTTCCTCTAACGAATAGCAGACTCTTTACACATTTGTTCTGTCATAATTTCTGTGGTCTTATCCACACTAACTGGAGTGCAAGGACATTTGGTTGGATATACTCCTGAAACATTCTTTGTAGTGTGTGCTATTATTCATTAAATGGGAAAGGATATATATATATATATATATTCATTTAATGGGGTGATAAAATAAAACACTTATATTTGGGGGTTGAATTACACAGTCATGGATACCACAAAAGTAATTACCATTGGGTAGCTATGCCACTGAGGGTCCACAGTGACGAACAATGCACTTAAAGAGTACACTTCTGTCTTTTAAGTTGGGCTTCTTCCATAAGCCATCTGGAGAAGATTTTTAAACAAGTTATTAAGGTCAGGGTTGTTCTGAAGAATGTTCCAGTGTTTCCCTGATAATTGCTTGGATTCCACCTACCTATTCTTTAACCTAGTGACATGGCTAATAGAAAGTTATTTATGCTTTGATGCCGTGTTGTTTCAATAAGAGCTCCACTCATGCTTTCCTAACTTAAGGTTTATTCTTGGCATGAGGAAATTGTTCTTAAGAAAAGCACCTATAAAATAAATAAAACTTCTTACTCAGCCTATTAGACCTTTCCAGTAAGGGCCTTTATGTTAGAGAATCTCTTCAATATAAAATGTTATTTAATCAGTAAGCCCTGGCTTTTATAAAACTCAAGAATTTTTGTATTATTATTATTTTTTGCTTGTGAATAGGTGTATTTTCTGTGATAGCCAATATTTCATCTTGAAACTTATTAGTAAAACCATGTATCAAAATAATGTCTCTATTTTCCTTTATGCTCAGTATGAAAATGAAATATTTTATGAATATTTCCTTGCACCTGTCAAAATAAACAAAATATAATTTCCAGGATAATTTGTAATGAATTGTAAACTTCAGATTTTTCTTAGTAACTTGTGTTTTCATCATTTCATTGTGGAAATAAGTAAGATTCATGCATGTTTTTCTTTGCATATAAAACATGTCAGTTTGAAATTGACTGGATTAAATGAGAAAGCTTATGGAGTAAAGTACCATTTTGTTCCCAGATGAAGTATCACAGTATAGACTGCTCTTAATTTTGCTACAGCAAGGTAGAGGAGATCTACTTGGTATCATAAAAATTATAGTGTGTTTCATTTTGTGAATGTTATTATTATCACTTACAAGACTAGCAGAAACAGAAGTGTCCATGAGGAAGGAATGAGAGATGTACTCTTCATTCTCTTGATATTGCAAATAAATAAATAAATATTAAAGGGCACTAGTAATTGAAATGAATAACAGTTCTGACAAAACTGCCTGTTGAAAATATAAATTAACAACAACAACAACAACAAAAAGTCTATTTCCTGAATTCTAAACTCCTTATGAAATCTGAGATTGTCCAGGATCTTTGGACATAAGCCAAAGACTCAATTGGTAAATGTAGTTATCCTAACAACAATCTGATTATAAAGAAAATATACACTCTAAATATATAACTGGGAGAGAGTTTATCATCTGAAACTCAGAGCACAAATTAATCATTCATGAATTCGAATGAAGTCAGTTGGAATTATCCCAGGAATGAATATAGCCCAATTTGTTAAAGATATTATACTGTAAATACTGCACTGTGTCAGAGATGCATCTGTTCAGCAAGTACCACAGCTAAATAGTTAAAAGACTCTTTGCCATTCACTGAAAACAACTTAAACACTGATCTCAGGTCATCTTGGTGGAAAAGTGGACTTCAAGTGAAGTGCCTTGGTATTTTTCAATTGGATTCATGAAAGACATCTAAAAATATTTTACAGAGGGAAAAAGAAATAGAGAGAAAAGGAGAAAGGAGAGGAAAGAGGAGAGGAAAGAAGAGAGGAGAGGAGAGGAGAGGAGAGGAGAGGAGAGGAGAGGAGAGGAGAGGAGAGGAGAGGAGAGGAGAGGAGAGGAGAGGAGAGGAGAGGAGAGGAGAGGAGAGGAGAGGAGAGGAGAGGAGAGGAGAGGAGAGGAGAGGAGAGGAGAGGAGAGGAGAGGAGAGGAGAGGAGAGGAGAGGAGAGGAGAGGAGAAATAGCCAAAACTTAGAAAGCAATAAATGGAGGAGGGCAGCATGATAGGGTATTCAGAATACAACAGAACAGAGTACAGTCACTAACAGTCTGATCTTCAAAGGATTTCAACAAAGTCATTAAAATAGGAGGTTAGTTTTTAATGAGAAGGTATACAAAATGCCCAGTATAATTAGACAGTGGGCTCTGAGGATTTACAAGACTTTCGAATTTTTGAAAGAAAAGAAATAGCTGAGCAAACTGAGTTTAGCAGGAACTGTCCCTAGTATTTTGCACAACTACATCTGCAAGTTGTTTTAATATGTATGCTTTGAACCTTGTGAGACACTGTAAAACAACAGTTCCTTCCTCACTAGCTGTTTCATCAGAAAATCTTGCCATGGATTGCACTGACTCCTTTCATCTTCTGTCACCACCATTCTCCCACAATGAAAGCTATCCTTTTTGTTTACCAGACAATCTGGCATGTATACTTCACTTATGTACAAAATAGTTCAACAAGGTCAATAAGTGAAAAGACGTCAACACTTCCACAGAGGACTTTTCTTTCCCTTTGTTTACTACCGTGATCTTAGAAGATTCATAGCTTTGCACAGATACATGAAATACTGATAATTCCTCCTAGTGAAGGGCATTTCTTAATTCTACAAAGCACTTAACATTCAGAGTGGAATAAAAAGCAACTGAGATTTTTTACAGACAAACAGAAACATCAAATGATATTTTAGTCAAACATATATAAAGCCTATTATATTGTTTGGATTTATTTATTTATTTATTTTATTTCTGGCTTAATCTAGTCATTGAGGGTTTTTTTGTTTTGTTTTGTTTTGCTTTGTTTGTTTGTTTGTTTGTTTTTAATAAAAAATAAAATAAAAAAATCTTTTTTTCCTGTGTGCCCTTTTCCTTTGCTTTTGTTTTGCATGTCTGGATCTGTTGGATACCTTCTTGAGCTTCCTGTATATCTTTCTTTCTTTCTTTCCTTATGAGAACGTTTTGTATGTAACCACTTACCAATCTTATTATTATTAGGAAATAAAAGAACAGAATGCATGTTTTAGTACACTTATAATGACTATTACAAGACACTGAGTTGGTATTGTCTTGCATTGCTATTATGTTAAAAGACTTTTATTTTTACCAATATCTATTGTACCATGCAGTTAAAATGACAAAGACACTCACACCGAGCAAATTGAACAAGCTTTTAACTCCATCACACCATTGGAGAAAAGGACTAGTTCTGGATCCATCGGTTTTGTTTTGTTTGTTTGGTTGGTTGGTTGGTTTGTTTTGTTTTGTTTGGAGAAGTGGGAGGGGAGATATTGTTCATATTCTATTGACTTTACAGTTCCTGTTAAATAATATCCATGTATTATTAAGAGAATATTCATCCTTAGTTTACAGTTAACTTTCTTTAAAGTTATTTATTCACAAGATTTAGTCTTTTGCTGCCATCTATAGACAAGATAAATTATTGCCGAATGGTATGCTTGTAACATAACATTAATACCGTGGTACACCTTCCTTATGCAGTTTCAGAGGCATTTATCCAGTTTTATGTACTGGCATCATTAATGCCATAAGGTATCTCAAGGAAAAAAAATAAATCACTTAGGATATAAGTTAAATTTTAGAACTGGACAAAACTGCTCTCATTATTTACTGTTTAAGATGGACATATCAATGAAAAAGAATTTCTTCATATAGCAAGCATCTGCCAGCTCTACTTTGTGTTTGATCCACGCTTTTTAGTGCCTCTTGTGTTCAGTGCAGCACTTAGGGATTGGGCTTTTTTGCATTTCACTCCAAAATGGTGAAATACCCTTCCATGTATTCTTCATACTCATTGTTCTATTGATGTATCCACTCAAAAGGAAAATTCAGAGAAGTAGCTTTCTTCTTTTATTTGTAGCACAAAGTGCAAACAAACAAACAAACAAGCAACAACAACAAAAAAAAACAAAAAACAACAACAAAAAAAAAACAGTACAGGAAACAGAATATTGCCATTTACTCAAACATGGTTATCCTCCGTCTACTTTAGTCTTGTGATCAAAATGCTTATTCTTTGTCTGTTCTGTCTGCGAGGAGTTGTGTGTCCAAGTGCCACAAACAAGCTCCTGATAGTCGTACAGACTGTGGCATACTGTAGTGAAATAGCTGCACTATATCCTGGGTTGAACTTTTGCCTATGCAAAAGAAAAAGAAATATTGGAAAAATGCTGGCAGACAGCATCTGATTGCATGTGAGTATGTGACAAGGAGTGACAAAAGATGAACTTCTGAATTCTCAAATAGAAGCTTGCTACATGCTAGCTGTAACTGATACAGCCCAGTTGTAAATTTTGATAACACTTGGGCTAAACAAAAGCATCACGTACTGCATTTTGCAGTTAATAAAGAGGAATGAGCCAAAATGAACAGCAAGGAAACTGAGGAAAAACTGTGCTTCTGCATAGACTATTGAGATTGAGAGAAACAGTGGTTTTAGTTTCAGGAGAGAAAAGGAAAGAAATTTAAAAAAGAGTTGTCAAAAAGTCATCTCAGAGACAAAGGGACAGCCTGGAAAGAGGTAGTGAAAGTCTACTGGGCGAAAGCTGGGAAGAAGCGTATCAAGAGAGATTCATAGAGAATAGAGTGGCTGTGGAATGCCTTGCAACTTTGACTTGTGATGTCTCAAGACTGATAATTCTCTGCCTCGCAGAAGCACAGCTTGAACCAACAGGAATTCCTCCTGCATGACCTTCTCAGACAAGCAGAAACTTCTTTGTGGGGAAGGGAAGCTGGGACGTAACGTGTAGCATTAAATGGAGCCAGTGACTGTATGAAATGATCAGCATAAAATTCAAGCCTTGATGGTTCTTAAAGAAGCTTCAGAATCCATATCCATTGTTGTTACAGTTTATTCTGTCTGGCATCAGAAGTATGACAGGCCTGCTAGAGCTGAGTGTCATCTGCTGCCCAGGAACAACACAGAAGTTCACAGAGTCCCTGGTGAAGTCCATAATTGCATAGAAGACCAGAGCAATGGCTTGTTCTTTTCTCTGTTCTCTTTAAATTGCTTTTTTATTTTTTTATTTTTTATTTTTATTTTTTATATTTTCCAAATGATAAAGAACAGACATTTAAAAGATGTTTTATACTTTGAACAATCTCTACAAATGAAATCGATCCAATCATTGTGATGTTGGACTGTGGAGTTTCCAAGGAATCTAGAGCTAAAGAACCTTATAAGATCATGTATCTGCACTTGATATGAAAGATATGTGAAATAATACTAACCTAGAAATGCTGTGATAAATGTATTTGTTTATTTTCTGATGAAATGTAATTGTTGTTCAGATAATTTTCCTGCAAAACCAAAAGATTTTATTCATCAAATAGACCACACAGCTGAAATACAAGTTTTTCAGTGAAATTTACACATGAATTTGAAGCTTGTCTGACATTACTAAAATATTTCTTTTTGGTGATTTTAGTTTCAATAAAATTGTTCCAATTTGTAACTATCGTTTATTTTTAGCAGTAAAGTTCAAGAAAAACAAAAAGTTTAAAAAAAGAAGAAAAAGAAAAACTAAACAAAACAAAACAGATTTCATAAAGCAAGGTCTTATAAAAGTATTTCTTGATTTATTGTTTTCTGATTAACTGTGTGCTAAAAGAATATGAAAGGTTATGCAAAACAACTTTTTTCTGCTTTGGTCTCAAAGCAGAAAAAAAATGACACTATATTAAATATATGAATATTATATATTATATATAAATATTAAATATATGACATATATTAAAGATTTTGTTTTTTACCAAAGTGCTCATTTATTACATACTACTCAGTTATCTCCTTTGCTTGATAACTAGTGTCTTTATTCATCTTAATGAAGGAGTTAGTAGTATTTCATTGGCTGAGACTGAAGTACTCCAAGCTACCATGAATAAAGTCTGAAAAATCGATCCAGAAACAAGTAAGAACTGAAGGATTTGTCCCAGTATCTATACAATATGAGATGATAATTCTTTCAGAAAGAAGAAGAATTATCACTTATTGTCTGTTGATGAACTCTGAGATGACTACATTGCATAGCACTCTGGATAGCAGTAAAAGGCTATTGTACTTGAGAAGTCAGATTTATTTTGCACATGTAACACATTATTTTCATTCTTGGTCTTCAAGGACTCTTCATTCAAACTTTAAAATGTTTCATCAAACAATGTAGCATCTGTTAAAATGATAATCACTCACATCAAGAATCTATATCAGAAGATATACTGTACTTTATTTCCGTTGTATTTATTGCCCTCAAAATAGGTGTCTCAACAATTTGGAAGATATACAGCAGGGCTATGTGGCAGAAAAAAAAGAGCATTCTGGTATATTTTTGGTTTTAGTTAACATCCTAAGTGCAGTAATGTTAATTTAGGTGTAGAAGTAGGTTTTAACTATTTTTTATGGGCAATTCAAAGACTAATAAAGGAAGCATTTGGACTTTATTCATCTATTATGAATAGTGTCATTATCATGAAATATATTATGTAGGCCTCAGTCAATTTTGATTTTGATTTGTAAGAAATGAAACCCCTTGCTTGTTACTGTGAAGATGAAGAAAGATCTTAAATTCTACTGGAGCTAACAATTGCATCCTTACTCTACGTAAAAGATGCATGAGATGAAAGATGATCAAAGAATGCCAAAGATGTCCATATGGCAGTTGCCATTTTGGCAGCCACTATCTTTTTAAAATCACATTGAAGACATGAATACATTGATAATACATTAAGATTATAAGACTAATCATTTTCTTCTTTTAAAGCTCTGAGTCTCTTTTATTTCACTTTTGATTTGATAATTCTGCTCATATTTACTACTAACTCTAGAACATGATAATAAATGACACGGTAAGAAATCAAAACTTACTCTATTTTCACATTATTTTCTGTTTCCTATGTGTTTGCTCTTTTCATTTTCTCAGAGGATCATGAAGCTATTTTAAGCTACTATTTCTTTCTGGATGATTAATATAAACTGTAAACATTCTAACTTTTAGTCTGATTTATCCCTGCACAGTAGGAAATATTGTCTTAAATGGAGGGATAGAGAACGCTGAGTAAGGTAAATAGAAATTCAGCCTTAGATAAAATCATCAGCATTGGCACAGTCTCTTGATTGTTTGCATGTATTTCCATGTGAGAAACATGTCTAAATATTACCACATGGTGTCAGTTTTTACGGATTGTTTCAGTCCAGTTCTGTGACTAATGAGGAGGGAGACACACAGACCCACGCCCCAGGAAAGGGGAAAGGGGAAGAGGGGAAGAGGCAGGAAAATGGGCCTAAAAGCAAAACAGCATCAGTGATCTGAGGAGAAAAACTAATTTACTTAATAAGATGTTGGAACCTAAGATAACACAATATAATACAGTATATTAACAATATAATGCAAATACTATGCAGTACAAAACAATATAAACAACAATAACAAAAAAAAACTAAAATAAAAAATTAAAAATATACTATACAAAAACAATACATTATAATTATATATAATAAATTATTTAATATGAGAGTGAGGTGCGGGAACAGGCTGCCCACAGAGGTTGTAGATATACCATCCCTTCATGTGTTCAAGGCCAGGTTGGAAATGAAATATAATGAGAGAGAATGTGTCCAAAAACCGAAGGCTTTACTCTAATGCTGAAGCTGAGATGACTAGGGAGAACACACTCCACTGGAATGAGCAGAAAGGGAAAAAGAAGACATCACATGATCTGCAAACATTTTTATATTTCCGTCTGAAAGGAAAATAGAAACACAAATTCCCCTGGGGAATGTAGTTCTCTTTTCAGAGACAGGTAACCAGAACTATCAACAGTCCGCAGAGCTGGAGTGTTAACTCTTTAGCTCCCAAAGCAACGCATGATGTTATGATGTGAAATAAAAATCATAAAACCAATGTTTGGGGCCTAACATTTCTGGTATTTTAAAATTAGGGAGGATTTGACTGTACATCAAAAGTGGTTCAAGTTAAAGTAAAATGTCAGTTTCAATCATATTTTCTAATTTTATAAATCAATACAGAAGCCATTATCTCCACTTTGGGAAGGGAAAGAAAGTAGAAATAGAGAGACTAGGAACAAATAATGATATTGTTTTGTTTGTTTGTTTGTTTGTTTTTCCCTAAACAGCCGAATATGTAATTTCTTGACTTAGTAAAAGAATGTTTTCATTTTACCTGTGAACTGTATAGGGTCCATAAGCTATACAGCTCACAGGTAAAATGAAAACATACTCAGCCTCCCCAGTAAGTATCAAAGGCTTACTTGGCTAAGAGCTTGAAGTTCACTGAAGTATTTCAGCCAACAAGTGTAAAACAAGAAGAAAATATGGTTTTGCGTTTTGAAACCCAGTGCTCTATGTAAACAATCACAAACATGAAATATGAAAACTTCTAATGGCTTTTTGTCCTTTTCAGTTATTACTCAAACCAAATTAAATCAGTTTGGAACCAGCCTAAGTATGGTAAAACTGCACTCTATACAATGTTATGAACTGATGTATTTATTTTCATGTTTTTCCAGAAGAAAATTATTTTGATTTTTGAAACAAATACAAAACACTTAAAACAAAAACAAAAGAAAACAAAAAAACAAACAAACAAACAAAAACAATTAGAAAAAGCATAGGAATAAAAAAATAACAAAAATCAAACCATAACTGGTTTGTGGTATGTATTTCATATTAAAAAGACTTCAAAATTCATCCCAAGAGGAAAAAGAAAACACAAAAGATTAGGAACTTATTTGGAAAAACATCACTGAAACAAATCTACAATCATTAAAACAAACAACATAACACCATAGGGAGCCCTGAATTAAAAATCCTTCATACTTCAGAAGTCAGTATAGTTAGTGCTGCCAATTGTACACTTGGGACTATTTTAATATACTATAGGATTCAGCTGTTCAGTTGATATGCATAGTTACCCCTTTGATCAGTTATCATTTGGAATTTCCTCTTTTTTATTTTGCAGATAATGTTTCCTGTGATTTATATTCGGTTTCTTTTTTCTTTTTCTTTTTCTTTTTCTTTTTTTTTTTTTTTTTTTTTTTTTTTTTTTTTAATGCAGAGATAATTATCACACACACAAACACACATAAAATCTTAGCTCTTATAAAGAAAAAATATTTTATTGATTTTAATTTTAATTTCATTTTATTTGTTTGGAGGGAAGGAGGAAAGCCAGCTTGTCATATTTTGTTGTTGTGCAATGATGGTGACAAAATGAACAGTATGTTCATTTACTAGAATATGTTTAACAGAGTTTTTTTCATTACTTACACTTTAAGCTGTGAGGATACAAGAGAATGAAAGCTTGATCCATAATTATATTTTAGGTGTTTGAGTACCAATATATGAAAATATGAAAGTCGTTCAGTCCTTACTTTACTAAGTTCAAAGGAAATGCTTATCAGTATATTATGGATTTAATCTCAATGCCTCCATCATAGATTCTATTTATTTATTTATTTATTTATTTTATGAGCTCTTTTTTTTTGTTTGTTTTTTGGTTTTTGGTTTTTTTTGTTTGTTTGTTTGTTTTTTGTTTTTTATTCCCACTTCATATGTTTTTGCTATAATTGTGATTTCACTACACTGGAGCATGTCATATTGAAAGCATCTAGAAACCCATAAAATTTCTAGGACAGGTTCTGTACTTAGCTTGACTACATCCGTAAATAATAAAGACTAACATTTCAAAGATGCATTCAAAACAACAAAAATCTACATTATCTACATTATAACTGATTTTTGCTTAAAGAAAAAAAAAAAAAAAAAAAAAAAAAAGATGTGGGTAAGGGCTATAATAATGAAAAAGATTTGTTTACAAAAGTAAATAAATAAATCAAATATAAAAATAGCAAGTTTAAAGGAAAATGTTTCCAAATGTTATTGCTTCACTGTGGTCATAATAGGCAGGTAGTGCTGAAACAGTTTCTTGGAAGATGATAGACAATCTTTGGTGTGAAAATTGAGACTGTCACAGTCCAAGCTACAGTTATTTCATGTCATCAGTGATATATTGATGTTGGCATATAAACATCTATGTGCTATTATTGAACTATTAAATTTTACAGAAGAAATATTAGAGCTGGAAGATTTTTCTGCTTGTGCTTAAGTTTTGATCTGATGAGATTCATTCTGTGAAGGCAGAACTGCACTTACCAATATGTACAACTAAAAAAAACCACTCAATTCTGTCCTCTTCTGAAAAGAGCAACAATGGTCTCTAGTGGTAGAACATTTTAGTTCAAGCTTAGTCAAAAAATAAATAGAAGATGGTGAGGATCATGTAATGTAAACTTGATTTATCAAAAAAAAAAAAAAAAAAAAAAAAAAGCATTTGAGCAATGACAGTTGCTCAATGAAACCTCATTCCCCTGATTAGTGTTTCTCTCCTCTCTGTATGGACTCATGTTTGCAAATTTATCAGTCCCTTTGGTAATAATCCAGTTTTACATATGCAATTGTCTGATATATATTTTTTCCAGATACATTCCAGATATGTTACTTTCATAATTGCTTTTTGCTGAGGTGCTTAAATCTCTAAATTACTGATAATTTTAAGGAAAACAACAACAACAACAAAAGACTAAACTAAATTCTTCTTGCCTTGTACACAGTGTAATTTTAAGCTGTTATGTATTCTTAATCTATTTTCTATTAAATATATTGAGGTTATGCTGTATGTACGCTATACGGTTGTTACTTGTATCAATAGAGTTAGTATTGTATTTCCTTTCCTCTTGCTAGATTTCCAAACTGCCAGCTATTCCAGATGATGTTTTACACTTAACCTTTTTAAAGTTCTACTAGTTCCGCATCTTTTAATTCAGGGAAAAAAAAAAAAAAAAAAAAAAAAAAAAAAAAAAAAAAAAAAAAAAAAAAAAATAAGAAAACTTTCATTTAGCTGAACACATTCTGATTGTTTAATCTCAATTTCCCATGACACACAGTTACAATGATCTAGTATGCTGAAAAAAGAAAAGCATCTTGATCATACTTTCCTTTACTGACAGCATTTGTAAGATAAATTTGTATTTTGCAAGAGAAATTTGCAGCATTAAGATTCTTCTGACTGCTTGATGATTCTATTTAGATCTGTATTTATGTATATTTGACACTAATTATAATAAGTAGTCATTATATAAAGATGTATACAAGCACTGATATTATTCCAGCTTTCATACTGCATGAATACACAAATGTTGCTACTTTGAAAAAAGATGGAGAAGCTGCAGCTGGTAAAGCAGCTGTTCTCTTGCTTAGAAGTTGTAGTCAAAACAACACATTACCGGAGGACTTCTAAGATTGCATTATCAATATATTTTCTTCTGGGTGTAATTCAAGGTGGTAACATTTAATTGCACCTTAAGAAACTGCATACTTTACTCTTAGTTTCTTGAGTGACTCTTTATTTCCTTTAAATTAATACAGAAGTAGCAATCTCTTTTGGCACTGTATTTCCAGATGCCTTGATCTGCATATTTGGCGATCCAACACTAGAACAGGCTCCCCAGAGAAGAAGAGCCTGATAGAACTCAGTAAGAATTTAGACAACAGTGTCATATGATTTAAATTTCAGTTAGTCCTGTGCAGAGCCAGGATTTGGACTTGACAGTCCTCATGAGTTCCTTCCAATTTAGGATGTTCAATGATTCTGTGATTTTCCATAAAGATTCTTGGACCAAGACCTTTATCTATATAGTGATACACTAAAGACTAGTTTAGAATGGAGTTTAGACTCCTCACCCACCAGCTTTGCTGCCCTTCTCTGAACACAGAGCCTCAAGTTTATGACAAAACATTGTCATTTTTTCCAGCATCATTACATACAATAGCAGGTTGTATAGGCAATGCATTTGTGTGCTGGAATTTAATTACACATATTTGTCAAATTTTGTTTAGGTCCCCAAAGGAAAATATTTGAACATAGTCAGCATACTACCATCCAAGAGAGCAACGTGGAATGTAAAATAGTCATTTCCCACTGGAGGAGAGTCTAAAGGCCTAAAGGGTTGCTAATACTTCAGTTTGAGAAAGCAATAATGTAAAATACAAGTTTAAACAAAAAGAGAGATGCCCAAACTCAAAATTTAACAGATAATACATTTATTTACCCCACCGTAATTCTGGAGCTACAAATCTGTGCTACATACATGAACAGGCCTACAGGTATGAGTGTCAAGCTCAAGGGAAGAACTTTTTATCTCAGAGCACTCTGAGCTTCACATTTGCATGGACCCTACAGGCTGGAAGTTTGATGTGCATGATTTCATTAACACTTAGAGAAATTTATTAAAACAACAACAACAAAAAGCTCAAAATTGCAATAATCCAGTAAGAGCTCAACTCAGTGAAAATCAGCATCAATTATCCTCTTTGAATTTCTTGACTCACTTAGTGACCCTACATGGTCAAATGACCTAATTTCACAGTTATGTGTTGATGGTTGATGGTGTTTGTTTATCAAAGGAAACACAGAAAATTATGAATTTCTTTTTTTTTTTTTTTTTCTTACTCACAAAACATGCATTTTATGGGTTTTTTTGTTTTGTCTTGTTTTGTTTTGTTTTGTTTTGTTTTGTTTTGTTTTGTATGAAAGTCCAGAAAAATTGCAAAAGTTAAGTGCTGTAGGGATATCAGCTTACAGGTAGAAGGATGTTCTGAGATGATGACCTAAAATCATTGGGCGAAAATGGAAAAACAGATCTGTAACTTCCATCATTTTGATTATGTACATTACAGAATTGCATAAAAACTGAGGACAAAGGGAAAAGAAGAATAAGACCTCTTTATAAGCCACTGGGCAATATTTCAGCCAAGGTGTACAGAATAAGCAGATTATTAAAACACTGTACTCTAAACTCTTTTGTTATGGTGTGTAGCACAGGAATACTGACTCAAAATTTAAACTAAACCATTATGAAATTAGACATTAACTTAAACACCAGTAATACTGGAGTGAAAGATACTGTTAGTATCTTAGTGTTGCTTTGTTACAGCCTAATTATTAAGAATAAAATAAACATATAAATTGAAATGATTAGTATTGTAAAACAATGGCTGAAATATTAAATGTTCTTATATAGCTATCAATGAAAAGAAAATGATTAAATAAATTCAAAACCACAAAGTCAGCATATCATCAAAAACATAAAAACACAAGAAATCAAATAAAATCAGTCAACTTGAAGCCTCGAGTTATGAATTCTCACTGACCCTTTTTTATTGTATTTTGGCTGAATCTGCATAAACACAAGGAACTAAATCCAGTGGAGATAGAAAAAAGCATGATTTTTAGTCAACATGATTAGCCTATTATATGTTAAAGTCCCAGAAGAACAAACCTGATATACATTAGAATATTCCACTATTATTCATAATCCAGTAAGGTAATTTTAAGGATGACTTCAAATGACATCATATCTGTTTGAGACTAGTTGGTATTTAAATTTCTGTCTGATTTTTGTCTGGTCAGTTGCTATCTGTTGTGTTTAATAGTTTTATTTGTCTGCATGTACCAATAACTTTGGTACCTTCCTTTTTGTGATACCACTCTCAGTTATGTAGTGTAGTATCCAAAGTTTTACTGTTGGAACTTGGGCAAAATGAAGACAGCAAACACAGGAGAACTCTTAAAGAAACCTCACCACCTAACTTAGAAGGATCAAATACATTCCTATCTGTATAAGATTCGTAAGTAATTTATAATTATTATTATTTATTTTTGTGATAGTTCTGTGTTTGGCTGCATGTTTATTCTGCTACTTACTCAGAGCTAGTGTTGGACCAAACTCCGCTAAAGAGCCTCATTTGTTGTATGTTCCGATTTTGTTACCATCAGCCTGAGCTGAATGTGTGACATTCCACTCAGGGCAGTTTCAGAATCTAAACATAAGGTTTGGTATGTCTAATCAAGTAGTTGGATTTGATTGTGTTTTTCCCATATATGTATATATATATATATATATTTTTTTTTTTTTAACAGTGTTATTATTATTTTAAGAGTGTATATTTTTTCCTTTGGCTGGCTAAAGCACTGTAATTTACTGCTACAGAGCATTCTCTGTCCGTCTTGTTAAAGTATTTTTACACCATAAGAGTGTAGCTGCCCCATATGACCTATTAAGCCCGGCCCCTGATCTGTGTTATCTGTAGAGAGGAATTAGATTTGAAAAAAAGTATTTGTACTAGCTGAAGACATGCCAAGTAACACCCCAACCATTTAATGAACTAAATGTCTGAATTTCAGAACCTGAGAACATAACCTAGTAGCATGACATTTTTCCATAGAGATATATCCACTGAGGATCACAGGTATTAAAATGAAATCTAATAAGTCTTAACATATAAGTGAATACAACTTTGAAGTGAACTAGATATTTGATCTTTGAATACGGCAAGTTTGCAGTGTAGGAATGTCAGACCAAGACATTGTGAATAAAGATTTTTTTTTCCATTAGCTCTTACTGAGTGTGCTTAATTTCTGGCTTCTGCCAAAGCAAGGAATGAGATTGTAAGCAGCACATAAAGAATTTGATTTGGCTGTGACTTACTGTTAAACTTTATTGCATATAAAGGAAAAAAAAAAAAAAAAAAAAAAAAAAAAAAAAAAAGAAAGTAACAGCAGGCTTTGGAATTTTGTTATGTGCTGTTAAAAGCATGGCCATCTCCTGCAGCTGCCATAGCCCAGGACCCTGCTGCCTGGCCATTGGATCCCAGCCCAGTTCCCAGGGACACAGAATCTCTGACCAGGCTGGAAGATGCAGGTCTGCTTTCTCCTTCGCAGGTTCCACCAGTAGCAAATCTGAGAACCTGGAGGTAGACCAGGCCAGACGTAGCCTGCAAACCTCAGCTCGTCTCAGGGCTCAAACAGGGCACAAGAACAGACAACTGAGTCCCCTCTTCCTCTTGGGCTGGCAGGGATGGAAGGCCACTAGAGAAGACACGGTCACACATTTTTTTGCATGACACCCTGCCTGGGTCTTGGCCCCTCTAACACACCCCACAGGTCCCCTACCCACTGGCTGCTCAAGCATGGGGTTTGCCAGTGAAGGTGTGCTCATGCCCCATGCATACCTGGTTTTGAGCAGGGATCCCAACATCCAGAAGCATGCACGCTGACCATGATTTGCAGCCCCCCTCTTGCTGCTGGGGCAGAGTGTTCACTCACCTCAATCACTCCATCCCTCAGCAAGTGGTTTGGGGACACACACTACTTCTGCTTCAGAGGCTGGAGGCTGAAGAACCCCACACTATCCATGTGCTGAGACCCCAGTGGCTCCAGCAACTGCCACTACAGGCCAAGACATCCACAACTGTCCTGGCTTTAGCATCTGGAACCAATTTTGACTCACACACAACTGTCACTGAGCTCTCATAACACTGAGCCACATTCAATACATAGGATACTGAGATTAAACAACTGGACAGTTAAGAAAGGATTTAATAACAAAATACAACATAGGAAAGACCGTAGTGATCAGGCACAGGGTTCAGCCAGACAAGCATACTGATAGCTCCATTTTACATGCAGCAATCCCACTTATACCTCTCTCTGATCACTCCCTCTTTATTCCTCCATGCTCATTTTTCCCCTTCACATCCCCCATTGGGATGCAGAGCTCAACAGTTTCCCGCATCTCTCCCAGTCTGGGCTACCTCTCTGGTTTACAATCTTATCAGCTGCCAAGTCCAGATTGATCTTCTGTGAAGTGGTTCATGTCATTTCTCTTTATCTCACCAATTTGTGTGACCATGACGTTTGTTGCCATTGTCTCTAAGTTTATTTTGCCTATGCCTCTCTTTAGTTGGATTTTGTTTTTTTGCTTTTGACTTAGTTTCCCAGTTGGCAAGGTTCCCTATGAAATAATTTTGCTGAAGTAAACACTCTCACTCTTCCACTCACCCTCATCAAGTAGTGTGACTGAACAGTTTTAGTTCTTGTCTTGGCCTCGCTTATTTGTCAGTCAGGTTTATGTCCCTGTATGCTCTTGGTTATGGCTTCTTCCCTTTCTTATTATCCCTCATTGAGTTACAAAAGGTCCTTGACTAGAAAGATACCTTTCAAGGAGCAGACACTCTCCTTCCGCAAACCCTTACAAATTTAGATTAACCTCTGAAGATACAGAGGAGGTTGGTCTAAAACCAAGAAAACTGCTGTAGCGTACAACATTCAAAAACTACTTTTCCCAGAAACTCATTACATGCTGAAACTAAACCATTTATGCTTCAAAAGTCAGATATAAATCCTGATTCAGCCAATACTATGAAATCTGTACTTTGGAAGTAGTGCTAAAATCCCTATTTAAGAATGATGTAAATGCAGAAGGTTAAGTTTAGAAAACTGAGGTAGAGAAGAAAAAAACAAAAACAAAAATAAACAAAAAACCCCTACAACATGAAAGATTTTTATTTATTTTCATGCAGCAGTCTATTCATTATCCATCCAGGAGATGGCACCAGAAGCCTGGATAAAGTTTAGTATAGCCTCACATCAAGTTTATGCTGCATCTCTTCCTGAAAAAAAAGTTGGCAGAAATTCAGTTATCATAGAACAAATCTAGAATTTCATAATCCATGTCTGTCAAACACTTTGAAATGATACATACTTTATAATTACATATAAAGTTAAAAATTGAATTACTTTTTTTTTTTTGGGGGGGGGGGGGGGGGATGATGCAAAGCTTTTAGAGTCAAATGTTCTTTCAAGGTCAATAGCAGTTAACATTAAGTTTTAATGGATTTCTAACAAAATAGAAAACAATTTATGATATGATGACTACTGTTGAACCTAGAGGGAGTGATTTATATTGATTCTACTACTTCTTTACAAAAAATAAAAAATAAAATAAAATAAAATAAAATAAAATAAAATAAAATAAAATAAAATAAAATAAAATAAAATAAAATAATACAAAAAATCTGTAAAATACAAAGAGTTTAATTCTCCTTGGTTAACAGGATGTATGAGAAAGACAGGCTGTTTCCAAGTCCTTCCTTGTTTAATGCATACCACCAAACTGTAAATTCTCTATTTTATTCAAGATGGATAAAGAGAGGAAACTTCAATCCAACTAAGTCTTACCAGTTCAATGCCAGCACCAGCAGTAGACGTCTAGAGTCAGGAAAGGGATCGGGGATCAGATGTCAGTGAGAGAGTACCTGATGAGCAGCATGAAGTGCTCCAGCCACTTCAGACAGTGAAAAACAGTTTAATCAGGACTTCACCTTAAGTGTCGCTATACAGATGAATATAGCATGGGAAATAAACCACTCACAGACTGCAGGGCTATGTCTTACTGACATAACAGAGGTGTGGTGGGATGATTCTCATGACTAGAATATTGGAAGGGTAAGATACAGGCTCTTCAGGAAAAATAGACAGGGGAAATGAGGAAAGGTATCACCCTCTATATCACTGGCCAACTGAATGGCACGGAACTTAATCTAAGGATGGACTGAAGTAAGGAACTAGAGGATGCAGGACTTAGAATATGAATTGCATTGTTTAGTTTAGCTTAGTTTAGTTTTGGAAGTGTTTGCTTGGCTTAACTTTTGTTGGCCCAAGGAAGCACTTGATTAGCTTAACTTTTTTTAGCCCAAGGAAGCACCACTGTGAGCTAACCCAAAAGGAGAGTTATCTCCCACCAGCAGAGAAGGGACCAATGGGAGAACAATGGAAAGGGGAACAAACATGATAAGGAATTGCAAAAGCATGAAAGGTAAGAAGAATGCCCTAAACTGGGACAAAGGTTCGAAGGACACAGTGAAGAAGACTACTGACTTCATCCAGGAATGACCACCAGATGGGGCAGAAGACGTCAAGCCTTCATCCAATGACCAGCAGAGGAGGCTACAACACATGCGCCAGGAGGAGGGACATTATGTAAATGATTTCTCGGAAAAGGAGAGAAAATGCAAATGAGTTCTCAAAAATCTGCTGATTATGTACAAGCTTAGCTTTTAAAAATGTAATGCTTCTGTTTGCGGGTGTGCAAGTTAGGAGGAGTGATCTCCCTTGCACCCGGTGTTATGCACAGCGCTGGAATAAGCATACCTGCTCTATATCTCTCGGGCTATAGAGTTTGATTTCCGCAAATCAGGACAAGCAGCTGAGTGAGAGCTTATGGGTCGGGATTAGAGGGAGTGAAGGGACAGGTCACATTATAGTGGGAGTACAGACCACCTGAGAGCAGATTAGACCCTCTATAGACAGATAGAATCAACCTCATGTTTGCAAGTCCTACTACTCCTCATGGGGGTCTCCAACCACACTAATATCTGTTAGAGGGGCAGGATCAGGCATAAGCAATGTAGGATGTTCCTGGAGTGCACCAATTGCAGATTCTTTCTCCAAGTGACAGAGCCAAATAGGACTGATGCTATTCTGAACATCATTCTGGACATCATGCTGGACATTAGAGAAGCTTGTGGGGAAAGTAAAGCTCAAGGGCAGCCTTGGCTACAGTGAGAATGGAATGGTGGAGCTCAAGATCCATAGGTTATTGAAGAGAGCACACAAAAAGCTCATAACCTTGGACTTCAGGAGAACAGGCTTTGGTCTCTTCAGGGTTCTGCTTGGTAGGGTATTGCAAGATAGAGCCCTGAAGAGGGGACAAAGAAAGCTGGCTAATATTCAAACTCAAGAGTGATGCTTCCCAACAAAGATAAAGCCAGACAAAAATACTGAAGCCTCAATGGAGGAACAAATATCTCCTGGCCAAACTCAAACATAAAAAGTAAACCTATTGAGAGTAGAGAAAGACAGGTCACTTGAGAGGAATATAAACACATTGCCTGAGCAGTCAAGGTCCCAATAGATTTGAATCTGGTTAGTAACATCAAGGCAAACAAAGGCTTTTTAAGAGTGCTTGTGATAAAAAGAAAAATGTGGGCTCTTTACTGAAGGAAACGGGAGACCTGTTTCTCAGGGATATGTAAAACTCTGAGGTACTCAATAACTATTTTGCCTGTCTCCACCAGAGAGTCCTCTTACTAGAACATGCAAGTCTCAGAAGGGTGAAAGGCAGGGACTGTGATAATGAAGAATCACTGGCTGTAGGAGATGATGAGTTTCAAGACCGTCTAAGCAATCTGAATGTTCATAAGTCCACAGGACCCGATGAGATGCATCTGAAGGTATGGAAGAAGCTGGCAGAAGTCCCTATGCCATTCTCCATCATATTTGAGATGCTGTCACAGTCCCATAAAGTTCCTGTTGACTTAAAAAGGGGAAACCTCACATACACTGCACTAAACAATATTCTTGTCTCTAAAATGTAGAGATATGAATCTGATGGATTGATCACACAGTGGATAAGGAATAGGGTGATTGGTTGCACTCAAAGAATTCAGATTATATAGTAGGAAGATTTTCTTCACTGAGAGGGCAGTGAGTCAATAGAAAAACCTACCCAGACTATTTGTGGATGTCCTATCTCTGGAACCATTCAAGGCTAAGTTAGACAAAGCTTTGAGCAGTCAAGTATAGTAGAACGTGTCCCTGCCTCCCAGCAGAGGGATTGCAACTAGACAGTCTTTGATGTCTTTACCAACCCAATATTTTATGATACATAGTCAGAAGAAAATGTCTTATTCTGTGCTCTTCTTCTCCCTCACTCTCATGGTTCATATTATGATAGCATTTAAATGTTTCATAATTCTTTACAGGCATAGTTATCCATTACTTTTTTAGTGCTGCAAGAAGAGGTACTCAGTCTTCCTCAGGAAACTGAGAAATCTGGAAATATGATTCAGCTGAAAAGTGCTGTAGAAGGAGACACTAAGATACTGCTGTTAATGTTGGAGAATTTGCATTTATTCTCTCTTTTTAAAATACAGAAAACATTTTTTTTTTCTTTTTTAATATATGACAGAAGCTAACATTTCAATACTGTCTACACATTTTTCAGTTTCCAGTCATTAAATTGTTATTCCATCAGTTCTCTTTGAGCGCTTCAGAAATTCACAAAAATTGTTTTCTTTAAACAACAGGTACCAGATGTCACAGCAAATAGACTATACCTCAGCTGGCTGCAAGTTAGCAAATTCCCTGTTCAACATTTCTTAGATTAATTGGCAGGTCATTTGCTTTTGACGAGCAGCTATTTGTACCACAGGACAGGTGTTGCATTTGGACACTAAATCTCAGCACACTTCATTGCAAGAGGAAGGCAGAACTACATTTATTTATATGAAATATATATAACATGATAGTTTGAACTATGAGAAAGCAACTTAACAAGATTCAAAATGGCTAGATATTCTTGGCTATTTTCTACGCAGAGGATAGGTGGTATATAAATCTTGGCAAAGCTAGTATAGTTTAAAAACAGGAAGTCACTTACCTAGGATCTGCTGGCAAGGTTTCACCACATCATGTTTGAGTCTCTGCATGGGCATTAAGTAATCTCAATAGATGTCTATACTCAAGGGGATATGGTATACCAGCAGCTTGCAAGAACTAAGTATTCTTAGGTTGCTTGCAATTTATGGGGTAAAATGACTGAGTAACTATCACACAACTTAGAACTGGTTCTATTGAACCAGGTGTCTATTGCAGTTCTCTGAGTACCCAGTTTGAGACGGCTGTTAACTGTCTCCAGTGAAACCTTGATTGATAACAGGGCAAGGTCTTTTGCACTTCACTGCATACACTATGCCTAGACTATAATGACCAGGCTGGGTGGGGGGAGAGAAGGGACAGGGAGTGTACCCTCACAGTATGGCAGGGGTAGAGAACCAGTTTCAGACGAGCAGTTCCACCAAAGACTACGAAAATTAAAGCTTCAGCTTTAAAAACTACATTAAGATGTAAATATATGTGTATACACATATGTATAGTTAAAAATGCATATTTATGATTGATTCTTCAAATATATACATCTGATCTACTAAAAGAAACAAAGTAAATGATGATATCTTGGGATATTTTAACAAATAGAAACATTTTCTCAACATCTCACTGTTTATTGAAGAGGTCAAATTAATAAAAGAGGAAAATGTGAACCATGAATGCTCTGGCATTCATATTGCCTCTGGCAATATGAATCAACTAATGAAGTTTCAAACTATTCTGTTTATTCTGTGTTAGACTGTACAAGGTGTGGAGGACTCATGATCCCTTTATTTCTAGCATCAGTTTTAAAATGACCATGCAAAACTGTATCCCCTATATCTACAGGGCATTAAGTTGTTTATTTTTGCTAATAAATGTGTATCCTCCTGTTTGATTGCATCACAAAGTGAAATGGAAATATTACTTCATTATTCTACAGAAATATAGGAAAACAGTCTATTCTTCTGTGGATCTCTGTAAGCGTATAACTTGAAATGTTATTTGACATCCATCCCTTAGACTCAGGGTAAATAGCTGCCTGAAACAAAGAAATTTCTCAGAAAAACTGAAGCTTTTCTTTTCTTTATGTTTTTTTGTTTGTTTGTTTGTTTGTTTGTTTTAAGATAGAAATTTCTCAGACTCCACGTTTACTGGTGTTTTGATGCAAAGGTCATGTAAATGTGAAAGTAAATGTTATGGCCACTAAATTTAAAAGCTTCCAACAGACTTCCAGATTTCTGTCAGCAACTGCTATTTCTGCTCTGCTGCAGGGTTCTGGATCAAGCCCAGCTGGGACTGTACTTGCATAGCTGGCTTTGGTATAGGATGGTCTCTTCCAAGGCCAGCTTTACTCCATCAACATAAAGCCCTCAGTCCAACTGATGGTGGTGGAAATTGTTTGGTGTTCAGAGGGCCATATAAGAGGTAATCTTTTTGGTGTTGCTGGTAATGTGCATCTTATCAGCCAGAGGCCCTGTCTGATACGTCAGTAATTCTGTAGCCTCTTCAATTCTAGTCAATTGCGCTTCAGAGCTCCGTTTTGTTTGTTGGCATGTGTCTGTCTTGACATTTCAACAGTTATTTGGGCCAAGCTAGCCACACATGGTAGACATATGGATGTTGCTTTTTTTTTTTTTTTTTTTTTTTTTTTTTTTTTTTTTTTTTTCTTCTGCAAACAGAAGTGTTTCATGGGGAGATGCAGGAAAGATATAGGGCAGAGATAAGTCAAACTTAAGGAAGTAAGCGGGGATACCCATTCTCCTAAGACCCTCAACCTATGGAAGAAAATATGTAGGATGTTCTCAGTAGGATGTCCTTTGAACCGTTCAAATAGCACAATTCATTCAGTCTTGCTAAGTGAAGGGCCTTCCATTTCAGTGATGCTAAGACTGTCAGATGAGGAGGAGAGTTACTGCTGTCTGACATCTGAGTGTTGCAAAAGAAAAGCTCATCCAGGTGTGTCCTCACATTGTTGTTTTTTTTTTTGTTTGTTTGTTTGTTTGTTTTCCTCAAGTCTATTGCACACTGTAATAGAATCAGAATTGCTTATATTTTCAAGGTGTGGGATATGGGATAGTCAGCTAACAGTGTTATACTGGCATGTATTTTGTTCCCCCTTTTTCTAATGTTCCCTAAAATTTTATTTTTTATTTTTCTAACCCCTGATATTATTAAACTGGCATTTCAAAGAACTATTTTATTATTATTATTATTATTATTAATGCTAAGATATCACTCTTGAGAGATAATAGACTTTTATATAAGAAATTAGGATTGTTTTACTTTCTCACTGCACATTACATTACATTTATTTATACTGAATTTCATTTGTCACTGTATTGCCCTTTCAGTCTACCACAGACTTCTTTAAAATCCTCACAGTCAGCTTTCATCCTTAATGTCCTGAAAAATACAGTATTGTCAGCAGACTTACTTTCTTTTCACCAATCTTTCACTTTCCAGGCCAATGATAATATGTCTTACAGTACAGATCTCTGCTTATCAGTGTTCATGACCTTTTTCCACTTCAAAAACTGTCAATTTTCTCATGTGTATTGTCTTTCTCTTAACCAATTTATACATGAAACAAATGGCTTTGTTCATGCTGCCTAATTTACTTAAAAGCTTTGTGTGAGAGACTGTCCAAAGGCTTTTTGGAATCTAAATAATTTCTCCCTCCTCTTTTTGAACCTGTTAACAAAACTGGAGTCAAATTTTCAACCTCTCAATACTCAGGATCTAATATTCTTTGAAATGAAAAACTACATGAAAGTTAGTAATCCATATATTTCATCCTTGAGTTCCTCTGGATCACAGAATAACAACTGGTCCCAGAAATTCAGTATTGTTCGTTTAACATATTTTTTTTCCCATAAACTCTACTACAATCATGCAGTTTCAAACAGTTTCTTGATAAGTCTCCCACAGAGCATGGGTCCTATTAGGGACTCTCCTTTCTTCTTTTTCTCCTGCAATTATTTCCAATGCAATGTCTCAACAATGATCCTGTTTGTTTTTAGTATTCCTTTACTTTTCTGATCCTTGATGAGCTGTAAAGACAACTTGATCATGATGTATGAAAAAAGGAATTACAGTAATTTTTTCTATTTTCTTTCCTTACCACTTTATGCTTTCACATCTTATAGTCCTTTATATTTTCTTTACAACTTCTCAGCATTCTGGTAGAGAAGCTGGCTGCCTGTGGTTTGGATGGGCGCACGCTCTGCTGGGTGAAGAACTGGTTGGATGGCCGGGCCCAGAGGGTTGTGGTCAATGGAGTGGAATCCAGTTGGCGGCCGGTCACAAGTGGCGTCCCCCAGGGCTCGGTGCTTGGGCCGCTTCTGTTTAACATCTTCATTGATGATTTGGATGAGGGGATTGAGTGCACCCTCAGTAAGTTTGCAGATGACACTAAGCTGGGAGGGAGTGTTGATCTGCCTGAGGGGAGAAGGGCACTACAGAGGGACCTGGATAGACTTGATTGATGGGCCAAGGTGAACGGAATGAGTTTCAAAAGGGCCAAGTGTCGGGTCCTGCATTTTGGTCACAACAACCCCAGGCAACCCTACAGGCTTGGGGAAGTGTGGCTGGAAAGCTCCCAGACGGAAAGGGACCCTGGTGTGCTGATGGACAGTCGGCTGAATATGAGCCAGCAGTGTGCCCAGGTGGCCAAGAGGGCCAATGGCATCCTGGCTTGTATCAAGAATGGTGTAGTGAGCAGGACTAAGGAAGTCATCCTGCCCCTGTACTCAGCATTGGTGAGGCCTCACCTCGAGTACTGTGTCCAGTTTTGGGTACCTCAGTACACCCTGAGTCTCCTCTTCTCCAGGCAGAACAATCCCAGCTCCTCCAGACCCCTCACCAGCTTCGTAGCCCTTCTCTGAACGTGTTCCAGGGCCTCAATGTCTTTCTTGCAGTGAGGGGCCCAAAACTGAACACAGTACTAGAGGTGCAGCCGCACCAATGCTGAGTACAGGGGGACAATTACCTCCCTGTTCCTGCTAGTAACACTGTTTTTGATGCAAGCCAGGATGCCTTCATTCCAGTACAGGAGGAGGCTGGGAATGTGATCACAGAGGATAAGGAAAAGGCAGAGGTTCTGAATGCCTTCTTTACATCTGTCTTTAAAAGTCATCTTGGTTATTCCCAGGGCTCCCCACACTCTGATCTTATATCTTAAATTTGTTATGCAAAATTAAGCATATAGACCCGGTCTAGACTATTTCAGACAGTTACAAGGAAATATTTATAAGTATTTGATAATCTGAGTTAGGATTTAGATTCATATATCAACTAGTCAGACATGACTGATGAAACTGCATCAAAATTTAATTTTTGCTTCTTTACACATTACTTTTAAATTATTACTTGAGAAAAAATATTCACATAAATTATTTTTGGGTCGGTATGAAATGATTAATACATCTGAGAGCACTCAGATTTGCCCACAAAGAATTTAAAAACAGGGAGAGATGAGATTTAATGAATAAATTAGGAAAAAAACAAACACAAAACAATACAGAAAAAAACACAGAAAAAACAAACAAACAAACAAACGAAACACTCTCCCACCTTCAGTTAAACTGCATAGATCAGCAGATTTAGGGGTTTCTTTTCAGTTGTTATATAGATTAGCTTTAATACATCATCGCAACATTTTCTTTAACTAGAGATCTCTTAGGAACATCAGCTGTAATTTTTAATGTGCTCCAGTCATTTTTATTGTATGTTTTTGATTTTCATACTCTGTATAGTCATTAAAAGAGGATATAAAAATTAAATTATATTTTTATTTTCCAGATCTTCTTCATATCATGTAACATATTCTTCATGCTATCTCATTTTTTAGTGGATAAAGCCTTACGCTGACTCACTACACAGATTATATCTATTTAAAAGAAAAAGTCTAATTCCACTATAACAAGATTAATTCCCAATCACTTTAGTTGCTCTGGGTTGTTTGGAAGATCTGAAAACAGGAATACATTTGTGAAAAAGAACACAATTGTTTCTAAGTATGCAACTTTTATGAGAAGCTCTACAGTAATTTTGCTCACAAGTAATTTTGATCAATTAGCAGGCACAGGTACAAGAGTAAGTATGCAAAGAGGGAATCATCTTTCATTGTATTAGGACCTCCTGAAGAGAGCTAGTGAGAATCCTGCTTTTTAAAATATGTTTGAAACTCTCTTCAGGAATAATAATTACTGGCAAATGAAATTAGCATAGGTGAGATGTCTGAATAATCTCAAAACTCAGTTTGTGGGAATTTTCTACAACATCTCATTAACTCATGAGTATAAATTTAGCTGAAGGTCAAGAGACATTAAGATTAAGTGAAGGAACAATTTTGAAAATCTTAGAAGACATTATATAAGAGCTTGGTAGTGCAAATGGATCTTCACAATATGTATTTAAATGGTAAAACTTATCTGCAGGTTGTGAAGAGTATTTCTATCCAAGTCCAATGTGGAAAATATTTAATGTTTTTCAGTTCATATACGGTTGCCTAGGTAGTATAGGAAAAATGGCCTGCCTAAATGAATTTTCTTGCAGAATGGGAACTTATCTTGACACTGACAAGTATGTCAGTGATAGAAGAAAGAAAAGGAAACACGTGGACCCTTTCCTGAAGGGGACAGGAAACCTGATTACCTAGGCTGAGGTATTAAATGACTACTTTTCTTTAGTCTTTGACAACTAGTGCCACATCACTCAAGCTGCAGAAGGCAAAGGCAGGAACTGGGAGAATGAAGAATAACTATAGGGGAAAATCAAGTTCAACATCTTCTACGTCCATGAAACCTAATGACTTTGGAGAACCTGTGGACGAAGTTCACTGTATGTTTCTTAGAATGAGCTTTAAACTTTTCAGTTCTAATTCCTCATAAAGCTGGAATGCTTTAGAAGATGGTTGGTTTGCACAGTCCAAAGGTATTCAATTTATCATGACCTGCATTTTCTTAGCATAGGTGTATCTCCAGTCACATTTACCTGCAAGACTTTGCAAGGCCTTTCCATTTCTACCAAACAATTTGAGGAAAAAAAATTAAAAAAAATATTAAAAAATTGAGTATTTAATCTTAAAAAATTGTGAGAAAGAGTTGTACTGTCCACAGAAACTTCCCATCTCTGGAAGTGTTTAAGGGTAGATTGGATGAGGTTTTGAGCAAGGTGATTTAGTAGAAGGTCTATGGGAGAGAAGTTGGAACTTGGTGATATTTAAAGAAAGATATCATGCTATTCTAGTAACTACTGAGATCACAATAATTCAACATTTAGACATACTCTTAAGAAATGTAGGGCCAAAAGAACAAAACTAAATGAGACTAATCTGAAAATACATGAATGAACACTTAATGACAAGAACATTGAACAGAAATGTCTTTACTGTCTTGTGTAGTCTAGATGTTTCTTAAAAGTGGCTTCTTGAGAACTGCTTGTGTGAGGTTTACAAAATCTCTCAACCCGAAAGACTGAAAGCCATATGGATTTAAGGAGTTGCATGATCAAGTTACTTTGTCTTAACTCTATCAGAGACACCAAACCCCTGTCTATTGAAGTGCCAAAATAACTTCTTAAAGTACTGAAGGATTTCAAGAATGAAAACATGACAGATTTTTAGGTTGAAAAATGTTTTTTTCTTACTTTTCCTTCTTTTTTACTATTTATAAAACATTTTGTAATCGGGTTATCTAGATTTATCCGTGATAGGGGCTGCTGCCCCTAGAAGGGGGAAATGAACAAAAACAACGGCAGCAATCTAAGGAAAGAACTTATTTTACTAAATACGAGACACAATATGATACAGTATAACTACAACTACTATATCAAACAAGGCAGAGAAAAAGAAAGAGAGAAAAAAGAGTCCCGGAGAACCGGGGGCCTACTGCAATCTCTAGGCGACAGGCTGGAACGTTGCTGATAGAGCGAGACGGCAAGGATGGAGCGCTCCAAAGCGATAGACAGGGCGAAAAGAGGGACGTTCCAGCCTGGGAGCGAGATTATATGTGTGTCCTCCTCCTCTGGTGATTCGTCTCTGGCCGCGTTGTCCCCTGGGATATGTAGTTTCCTCCAAGAGCTGAGTACTCGGGATGCTGCCATTCCACAGATCTGGAGCATGAACCTTCCACACTTCCGCATACCCTCTGTTACACTTCCACATACCCTCTATTACACTTCCACATACCCTCTGTTACACTTCCACATACCCTTTGTTACACTTCCACATACCCTCTGTTACACTTCCACATACCCTCTGTTACACTTCCACATACCCTCTGTTACACTTCCACATACCCTCTGTTACACTTTCTTATACCACCAAAACAGTTCATACCGCACATGATGTCATGATGTAGAATATTGACAGCACAAAACCATGACACATTTTCAATGAGAAATTCTGTTTTACAGGTTAGGCAAAAAATGCCATTTTTATGTTCTATTTAAAAATAAAAAATAAAAAATAAAAAATAAAAAAAAAATAAAAAAATAGGTTGTTCCTTAAGAGAGGTGATGTCTTTAGAAAGATCTTCCAGCTTGGAGTTCTCCTTTAAACTGTGGAACCAAGCTGCAATATTCTTGTTGCAGATGTGTTTCACAGTCTGGGAATTACTTCTGCAAGCTGCAAGTGGTATTTGGCATGAAAATGTATTAAATGGATCAAACACCTCTGAAATTGGGAGGAAGGGATGCCATTCAGAGGAACCTTGACAGACTTGAAAGGTGGGACCGGGTGAATCTAATGAGGTTCAACACAGCAAAGTGCAAGGTTTTCCACTTGGGCCGGAAGAACCCCAGGCATCTGTACAGACTGGGAGGAGTGATCCTTGAGAGCACTTCGGCAGAGAAGGACCTGGGGGTACTGATGGATGAGAAACTTAACATGAGCCAACAGTGCGCTCTTGCTGCTCGGAAGGCAAACGGTATCCTGGGCTCCATCAGGAGAGGGGTGGCCTGCAGGGACAGGGAAGTGATTCTTCCTCTTTACTCTGCTCTTGTGAGGCCCCATCTGGAGTACTGTGTCAAGGTATGGAGCTCTCAGTACAAGAAAGACATGGAGCTGTTGGAAAGGGTCCAGAGGAGGGTAACAAAGATGATCAGGGGACTGGAGCACTTCCCCTGTGAAGACAGGCTGAGGGAGTTAGGCTTGTTCAGCCTGGAGAAAAGAAGGCTGCGGGGTGACCTCATGGCAGCCTTTCAGTACCTGAAGGGAACCTATATCCAGGAGGGGAGTAAACTCTTCAAAAGGGCTGATAGTAGCAGGACAAGGAGAAATGGATTTAAGTTGAAAAAGGGAAGATGTAGGTTGGATGTTAGGGGGAAGTTCTTTACTAGGAGAGTGGTGAGGTCCTGGAACAGGCTGCCCAGGAAGGTTGTGGATGCCCCATCCTTGGAGGTGTTCAAGGCCAGGTTGGATGGGGCCCTGGGCAACCTGATCTAGTAAATATGGAAGTTTGGTGGCCCTGCCAGGCAGGGGGGGTTGTAACTTCATGATCCTTGAGGTCCCTTCCAACCCAGGTCATTCTGTGATTCTGTGATTCGGTGTGATTCTGTGAAAATCTTTCCTTTTGATTAACTTTTTTTTTTTTTTTTTTCTTTTTTTTTTTTTTTTCTTTTTTTTTCCCAAGCTTTATGAAAGCATTAACAGAAGACAGAGAACAGAAAGTAGATTTGACCAGAATTGCTAGAACCCCCTGAGGTTTCTCTCATTGTATTTTCAATTTCATTGCACAGCTTTCAGATAATTATAACTGTCAGATTCTTCTTTTCTTACAAGTTCTTCATATAAGGTGTGGCAATAATAACAGGATATCCTAACTTTTATGACTGGAAGGCAGAAAGGTAACTATGGATTTCAAATACTCATCACTCCAACAGTTCACAGGGGAAACGGTTAATTTTTTCACCATGCTTTTAATTCTAAGTTACAAACATTTTAGAATCCTGTTTAGATTACTTAAGGAGAACAAAATAAAACTGATATTTTTGCCTCCCTAAAGTTTCAAAACCCTTTTCCAATGCTTGAAGTTGGAATAGTTTCAGATCCCCTGAGTACCAATTTAATAAATTTTATTCCTGGAAAACCATTATGAAAGAAGTGAAACGAAAAATGGAACTCAGTAAGTTTTATAGATTGCTTATGACATTACTAGAACTTATTTCTAGAACGAATCATTACGTACTACCTTTTCTTCTTGTTATTGTTTTTCCAAGCCTAAAAGAATATAAAAATATGAAGGAAGTCTAAGAAAGCTTGTGGCTATCAAAAGAAATTGAATGTTTTGAAGGTATAACAGCTTTGCCAAATCTGAAGAAAATTCTGTAAAACTAGCTTTCATTATATTCAGATTAAGCTGGGAGAGTTTCATGCATTTATTTATTTATTTATTTATTTATGCCAGAAACTTCTAAAAACTGTACATTTATTCCATGTATGCAATTTGAACAATAAAAAAGAAAAAAGCAATTTATTTAGATTATTATTATTAATAATATTTATTACTAAATTAACAAAATATAGGAATAAGGCCTCATTACTGGATTTCAAAACATTTTACATTCAGTAGAGCAGAAGAGTATGTAAAGGACAGATAGGACTTGGGGTGGTAGGAGGAGGCTTGAGTATCGTCCAGTATATTTTATTCACTTTTTTTCAGAAACTCTTACTGTTCATAGAATCATAGAATCACAAGGTTGGCAAGGACCTACAAGATTATCTAAGCCAACCATCCCCCCACTACCATAGTTACCATAAACTACTAAACCATATCTTGTAGCTCCTCATCCAGATGCTTCTTGAACACTGCCAGGGATGGTGACTCCACCACGTCCCTGGGCAGCCATTCCAGTGCCTGACCACTCTCTGAGAGAAAATGTTCTACCTTATGTCTAATCTAAATCTGCTCCGGTACAACTTGAGGCCATTTCCTCGGTTCCTCTTTATTTACTGGTAGAAGAAGCCAAGTCGCTCCTCATCACAACCTCCCTTCAGGAAGTTCTTGAGTGTTATGAGGTCTTCCCTGAGCCTCCACTTCTCCAGACTAAACAATCCCAGCTCCCTCAGCCACTCAGGAAGACAGCATAACTTAAAAATCATTCAGAATACTGATGTGAAGACAAAGCACTTCTCCACACACACCCATAAACAAATAAATGTATAAATAAATAAAACTGGGGGATGCATTGGGTTAATGTGGCTAAGTTTTGGTAGCTGGGGGGCTGGGCTGTAGGGTTGGCCTTTGTGAGAAGAGTCCAAAAGCTGCCCCATGTTAGATGAAAGCCATTTTCAGCCAGCTCCAAAAGAGTCCCACTGCTAGCCTGAAATGAGCCAATGAGTGCTGGAGGTTGTGCTCTGAGAAAACAAATTTAAGACCAGGAACAAATGTTGCAAAACAGCAACTGAGGGAGAGAGAGGTAAGCAAAATGCAGACAAAAACAGCCTGCAGACATCAAGTCCAGTGCAGAAGGAGGGCAGAAGGTGCTTCAGGCACAGAGCAGAAGCTCCCTGCAGCCCAGGATTGGCCCATTGAGGAACAGGCTGTCCCTTTGCAGCCCATGGGCACCACACAGAACAGATCTCCATGCGTAGCCATGGAGGAGCCCATGAGGCAGCACTAGATAAGGCCTGCAGGGAGCTCTGCCCATGGAGAATCCCTGCAGAAGCAGCCCCAGGCTGCAGCCCCAGCAGGACTGAGGAGCTGCGTCCTGTCAGGAATTCTGCTGGAGCAGTCCTTCTATGTAGAACAGACCTTATGGTACAGATCTATATTGGAGTCATTCTTGAATAAATGCAGTCTGTAGGAAGCCAGTATAAGACAATTTCAGGAAAGCTGCATCCAGTGAAAGGTTCCTCACACTGTCAGGAGGTGAACGAGAAGATGAAGGAGTGGAATATGATGAAGTGTTACTTGCTGATGACAACTGCTATTCCCTTTTGCTGTTTGTGAGGAGGAAATAGAATAAAGTGGCATGGAGAAAGGTGGTTTTAGTTTTCATTCTCACTGCTCTCATCTGTTATCAATAGGCAATAAATTATATTAGCCTCCCTATGCTGAGTCTGTTTTGCACTTTACAGCAATAAGTGACCAATCTCCTTGTACATATCTTAATCCTTCAGCACTTTTTCATTTTATTTTCCACCCTTCTTGCTTTGAGAGGAAGTGAGAAAGTAAAATGGAGTTTGGCTGTGTATCATGGTAAAACCACCACAGGGGATTAACAAGAATACTGGAGTATACACATAGTTGTTCCATAATTCTTTTTCTTTCACTCCTGAAAGCTCAACTATTTGTCCCAACCCCTTCTTTTATTTTGCTGCTGCTGAAAAGATTCTGAAAGTGCCCATGAGATTGGAGTTCAGGGTAAGACCAGATGTATTTGCTAAACATGGTATTTTTGTGGGTGTGTATACTCTCCCACTGCAATCTGATTAGTTATTCATATTTCCTTATTATTTCAAAAATAATATCATCTGATTGACATTGTATTGTAGAATGTCATACAAACAGGCTGAGATTCTGCAGCTGCCTCTGCAACCAGTTGTATGTAAGGATTAATGAGACAGTTCCAAGTTGAGGAGTAAATTTCTCCTGTCATCAGCCTGATGACAGAAAGAGTGAAGGCTGTGACAGCTGGCGAGGAAGACAAGGAGGGTAGGTTCCAGGAAGCAGGCAGTTTAATGTTGCACATTTATACTGTTTGATACAAATGCCATTAATATTCTAACATTATTTTCAGTATTTAAAATGCACAATACTTAATTCTGTTTCATTTAAATTGAACTTCATCATTAACATCTGTATAAAACAAGGCTGTGAGTTATTAGTGCATCAGATTTAAGTGAATAATGACTTACAGTGGATGATTTAGCAGGCATCTAGCCACAGTCATGAAATCTTCTTTCATGAGCAGATTAATTCCTAAGTTTTGCCAGTTCCACAGCAATCCAGTTTTAGGTACTTGTGCCACATATGCCCATCAGTATGTAGAAAAACGAAAATACTAAGTTCAGGGAATGGAGACATTTCATACAAGAAACTGAAAAATGAAGATTCAGTCATAAAATAAGACAAATTCATAGTGGTTTTATATTGACAACGGAGTCTTTCTGTGTGGGAAGATGTCTGTCTGAATCAACTATAATGCTTATTAGTCTGCATATTAAACTGATGCAATTTGCTAGTTATCTACCATTATGGCATAGTCACTAAAGAGGCAAGGCAGAAAACTTTTATTTCATTGTGTCAAAACCATATTAATTAAGCAAAAAGTCTGATTACAAAAGCAGTTAATGATTTGTCACAGATTATCTAGATTTACCTGTATCCGTGACAGGGCAGCCACCCCGTAGGGCCTCCCCTCCCTCCCCTCCCGGGGCCCCGGAAAGGAAGGGAAAATAAAACAGTGGCAGCAATCTAAGGAGGAAAACTTATTTTACTAAATATGATATCGGAATACAATGATTGAGGCTAATAAATCGAACAAAACAGAGAGAGAGAGAGTCCCCGAAAACCGAGAGGCCTACTGTGAAGTCTAGGCGACACGGCAGGAATGCTTCTCACTCCCTGAGAGTCCGAGAGAGAGAGAGAGTTCCAGCCTGAGAGTGAGATTATATATGTCCTCCTCCCGTGACTTGTCTCCGGCCGCGGCGTCCTCTGGGATATGTAGTTCTTCTCCAAGAGCTGAGCACCTGGGATGCTACCATTCTACGGAACTGGAGTATGGATGATCCATACTGCACATGATGTTATGATGTGGAATATTGACAGCAGCACCACAAAACTATGACATGATTTTATAGATAAGGTTACCACCACAAATTTTCCACCAGTTTAACACATTCTTCAGAATACTCAAATAGGTATACATGGTTTTGAAAGCTGCTTTACAAGGTCAAAGAAAAATTTCTGGAGTGCAGCAACAGAATAGGAGCTTATGTTAATTCCGCAAAATATGAATTTTTCCCATCAGGCTCAAGAGATCCTGAAACTAAGAGCCTTCTCAAGGATTCCTTGACTCACTGACCACTCAGCTTTTGAGAATTGCAAGAAACAGCAAACAATTGCTAATGTTTACCTGAAAGGAAGCATCCATATGAAGCTGACTACCACTTGCACAAGTACTTGATTCCTTCTATGAAGTACTTAGAAAATGATATAGTTATGTAAAACAAAGTAGATCACAATTCATGTTTCAGAAATATTTATCTACCTTTCAGTAAGGTAACACTGAACTAGAGGTAATGAACACTACTTTTCATTCATTAGAAAGATGAGAAAAAAGGCATCCACTATATAATGCAAAGAATTCAAAACATATGCATATCAGAATATTAACTAATGCAAATCACCCAACATTACAAAGAAGAGTATTCTGACTAATAAGAAGTGTTAGTACAAAAGTATACACATAATCTGTATTTTTAATATAGTTTTAGCATTCTGTGAGAATGTGAGAAGATGTATTATTCAAAGTCCCATTCTTGTAACTGTCCTCATTGGCTTCAAAACAAATGTAGATAAAATCGTTTTGAGAATCAGTGACTTGGTAACTAAGAAAAAAACAAACAAACAAACAAAAAATAACAACAAAAAAAAACCTTATATATATATATATATATATATAAAGCAAAAGAGTTTAAACAAAGTATTTTTTATAGCTACCGTACCTTGGTAAAATAAATTCTTCATTAATAGATAAGTTAAATGAAGATAAAAAATATTTGATAGTCTATATTTCATTATTTCTAGTACATTTTGAAGCAACTTTACCTTCATTCATTCCTCTAATAGATTTCAATGCAGAATACAAACTAGTGTTTCTCTAAGATGTAATAACATTTCTAAGATGTTATATTGCACAAAGTCTGTATTGTCTCTGACATTTTTCAGAACAGACAAATTCCACAGAAACATGGTTATTATATTTTCTGACATTACTGATTCCCATATGTGTCATTTGCCTTACTCTGACAAAGCAGAAACAGTGAAGAGCATTTATGACATGGTTACAGGGAAAGATCCTGTAAAACAAAGTGAAATCTGTATGATCTATGGAAGACTCATTGCACATTTCCTTCTCTGCGTCATTGGTCACCTTGTGACTGGTGCATATGTATGTGTGACATTAAAAAAATGAGTACAGTAGCCTAATTAAAATCCACTAAATATATGATTTGTTAGTTAGGTGCTTATTATCTCATTTATTTCAATCTGTGAATACCTTACCTGCAAATAGTGCAAATGAAAACTGAAATAATTCCAATTATACTGTTCGTATTTATAAATTCCACAATGAAAAGATATTGGGTTTTTAACTCAGAACAAGAATTATATGGCAATGAGCATGCATATTGATATATTAATATGTAATAGAAAATATAGCACAGGTGTAAAATCTCAGAAACAGTGATGAGGCCACTTCTGTTACTGACTGCCAGTGATAACGTTCCGAAATACTGTTACACAGAATTTACTATATCTTTGAAAGCATATGGAAGTTTATACAGCATTATTATGCATCACTTACATCAGTAAGTTTTATTAAAATATTAATGTTATATATATTGAAAGAACCAAATTGAATTTGCAGACAAAGTGAGATTAGATTAACAGATTCACATAATCCACATATCTGAATTTGGAAGGGACCTTTGGAGGTTTTCAGGTCCAATCCAATCAGAGATCAAGAATACCATCAAGAGTGCCTTCACATAGTGGAATATCAGAATGGTTTGAAAGATCATACAGACCAGGCAGTTCCATCCATCCTGCCATGGGCAGAATTGCAACCCATTAGATCAGGCTGTGTATCCAACCTGCCCTTGTATGCCTCCAGTGCTGGGGTATCTACAGCTTCTCTGATCAACCTGTTCCAGTGCTTCACCATCTCCAAGCAAAAAATTTACTCCTAACATCTATATTTTTTCTTTTAATCAGATAAGTGACTTTTTTTTTCTGCACATACGAATTTTATAGATCTATGATATAAATATCACAACTAACAGGAAATGATAGGCAACTGAAACATCTTCAGAAGGTGAGGCTGTTCCTGATATGAGCTATATAAGAATAGCAATGCTTTGGCATTATAAACATTAAGGTAAAAAAGCTTGCAATGAAGGAGAAAGTAAGAACAATGTATTAAAAATTCAACATACGAGAAATGAGAATGACAAGAAATTCCCAAAGCAGGATGTGCAAATACTGAATTGTATGCAGAACTCAGAGGAGAATTTGCATTTGGTAGGAGTGATGTTGCTGTTTTGATTATGTCTATTGCATAGCAGGTGATTACTGTATGACAGAGAGGAATGATCCTTCTATTTTCCATCTCTCTAGGTAGTTACACAGCTGTCAATACTTCAGTATATGAATGTGGTCTCCATTTCCTTCATTTATATTACACATCATTTATCTACTTTCAGTAGATCATTAAGAACTTGCAGTAAATCCCTATGATAATCTTTGGTTGTTAAAGTTTATTTCAAAAGTTATAAATAATATAAATTTATTTTGCACTTTTTCTTGATCAGTTCCCATTAAGACAGTAAGATAACAGAATCATAGAATGGTTTGGGTCCTTCAAGGGACTTTTAAGATCATCTACTTCTAACTCCCCTGCTATAAGGCAGGGACACCTCCCACTAGATGGTGTTGCTCAAAGCCCCACCCAGCCTGGCCTTGAATGCCTCCAGGGTGGGAGCACCACAGCCTTTCTAGGCAACCTTTTTACAGTATCTCATCACCATCACAGTAAAGAATTTCTTCCTAATATCTAGTATAAATCTACCCTCTTCCCATCTAGAGTGATTTTTCCCTTTTATGTGACTACATGTCCTTAGAAAATGTCCCTCCCCAGCTTTCCTCTGGGCTCCCTTCAGGATTATCTCACAGAAAAGTGTTAGCACAATATTTACTAAGCTAAGGCTGTTCAACATTATATCTGATGACAGAAGAAAACAGGTAAGTGGATAATTAGGTTAAACTGTTCTCATTGACGAATGGTTGCTGTTTCATTTTACAAAGAGTCAAAAACATACCAAAACGATACTGACAATTATAAAATTTTAACAATAATTTTAATAAGTAAATTTTTAGACATAGCACTTAGGAAAACTTTGCAATTACAGTATTAGGCTTATATGGCAAGGTTTTGGTAGCTGGGGAGGCTAGAGGGGTGGCTTCTGGGATAACAATCCAACAACTGCTCCACGTCAGTAATAAGTCAGTTCTACTTGGCTCTAGTTGCTGCTGACCAGAACTGAGCTGTGACTGACACTGTTGTGCTTCTGTGAGATCTAACCTAAGAAAAGAGAAAAACTGTTGTGCATTTGCAGCCAGGAGAAAGGAGGGAGCAAATGTAGATAGCAACACCAAAGCCAGTGAGGACGGAGGGTAGGAGGCACTGGAAGAGAAGTTCCTCTGCAGCCTGGGAGAGAAGCATGTGGTATAGCAGGTGAAATGGTGAGAGCTGTGCCTATGGGAGATGTATGCTTGAGAAGTCCATTCCTGGTGGACTTGTGGACTGTCCTGTGGATCAACATTACAGCAGTTCTTGAAAAAATGAAGCTTGTGAGAAGCCCATGTAAGACCAAGACAGAATACATCTCATGGGTGGGATCTCCTAGCTGAAGCAGGAGAAGAGAGCAGGAAAGGAGGAGAAGCAGAGACAGTTTTACAGACTGACTGCAGTCTCTTTTCTTGTTTTCAGCTGGGACAGAGTTGATTTTCTTCATAGTGTCTGGTATGATGTGCTGTTGTGTCTTTAGGAGAAAAGCAATGCTTATAACACATCAATGTTTTATTGTTGCTGATCAGTGCTGTACAGAGCCAAGGACATTTCAGCTTTTCAGCTTCTCCTGCTGTCCTACCAGCAAGGGAATGAGGGGATGCAAGGAGCTGGGATGGGACAGAACCAAGGAGCTGATTTGAAATGGCCAAAGGGATATTCCATACCATATGATGTCAAGTGAATGAACTCTGAAACTGAAAGGAGTTGGCTGATGTGGCTGCAGCTGCTCAGGAATTGGCTGGGCATCTGTCAGTGGGTGGTGAGCAATTGCTTTGAGAATCTCTTGTTTTGTACATATATGCATATAAATATATTATTATCTTCACTGTTATTTTTCTCTTCCTTTTCCGCCTTAGTAAATAGTTATCTCAACCTATTAGTTCCAGGTTTTTTTGTTTGTTTGTTTTTTCATTTTCTTTCCCCCCCCCCCAGTTCTCCCCCTATCTCACCTGGAGGTGGGTGAGTGAGTTTCCACATTATACCACACCATTCCCCATTCCTATTCCTCTGTGCCCCTTGTGGGGTGGAGGTAGAAGAAGGTGGATGTGACAAAGTTGTTTTCAGTTTGCTTTGGTTCTCACTGCTCTATTCTGTAATCAGTAGGCAATAAATTATTTCAGTCTCCCTAAGTTAAGCATTTTTTGGTGAATGACAATTACTATTCAGCGATTTTTCTGTCCTTTTCAACCCCTGTGCTTTTTTGATCTTATTTTTTCTCCCTGATCTTTTGATGAGGGGGAAAGAGAAAGTAATGTGTTGGAACTTAGATGCCTATCATTGGAAAAATACCACAGCTACTGAACTGAGTAAGAATAGTGGTAGATATCAATCTGTTCACTCTAACCAAACTAAGTACAATTTAGTTGTGTTTTTAACATTACACAATATTTTTTGGACCTTTTTCAGATTCTATTTCAATTTCACATCTTATGGAAATCCACAGATTTTTCAGTGTGTAGTGCTTAAGTGGAAAAAATGTGATAGTAACAAAGACACAAATACTTATGCTTTTGATGTTATAATTCTTAAATGTGTAACTGAAATTTTATTGCCACTTAATATTGTTGAAATTTTGCTTTCAATGAAGTAAGCTCCCATGAATTTTCCTAAATGCTATGAAATCCTAGGTAATATATTTTCTACTCTATTGTTAAAATTTACCACTTGCTGGGGCCAGGGAAAAGTACAATATTGAATAATTGAATTTTTCTCTCAAGGATAAGGGTTAGGTTTAGGGTTGATTGTTACACTCACAATGTCATTTGGAAAGGAGAATTTCTGAACAGTGAACAGAGCAGCTGTTGCCTAGTGGGGAGGTAAAATAATGACTTGACATCTGGCAGCTCAAATGTGTATACAGTTTAATATAAAGAGAATAATAATTAAAGTGTTAAATTTCTAACACTTTCAAGCTTTGTTCTACTTGTCAATCCTGGTATAAAAAAAACATGAAGTTATTGAACTGTGAACACATAATTTATCAACACCTAGAAGCAGGATTCTTCATATAAATGAAAGTGTGTGCTTTGTGGATTTCTTTTTAAGCATTTTCTATTTTATTAGTTAATTGTTTCTTGAGCTTTGTCAAAATTACAGTAGATGTCATGATTTCATGAAAGCTTATTTCCTTGCAATGATTAATCATTGTTTTATACATCTTGTTTAAGTTCTATCTACTTAAATAGGAATTTTGGTTTCTCAAGAAAGTCAAAGCTAAAAAATATATATAAATTTATGTACATATACATAGCGTGTATATATCATAAATACTATCTGGTATTCAGTTAAGTATAATAGATTTTAAAACTATCTGTGAATTTGTGACTATGTAAGAAAAAAAAAAAAAAAAGCTTTTTTGTAGTTACTATTATTAAAATGAAGTACCACCCTTATCTATTTGTTTGTTTGTTTATTTCTTATTAAGCCACAGTAATTTACAAAACCTAGATGTGCTGGATCCAGGTGAACAGCCTACAGTTTTCTTGTACACTGCCTTTCACCTATTAAACTCTATATAGACTTAGAGCTGCCAAGTGTCAAGTCATTCATCTACCTCCCTACCAGGCAACAGCTGCTCTGTTTGCTCTTCAGAAATCCTTCCCTCCAAATGACATTGCAAGTGTAACAAGAGACTTCATTGCTGATTAAATAAGTCTTGGGCTACTCAAAGGATATGTTTAAAGAATAAATTCTTAGTAGAATTATACAGATGAAGCACAGAGAAGACTGGTGGGAGTAATTGTGGTGCTCTAATTTTTATTTTTATTTTTTCTGTTTTCTTTTTTTCTTTTCTCTCTCTCTTTTTTTTTTTTTTTTTGGGCGGGGGGGGGGGGAGGAGAAGTGGGGAAAGGACTGCAACAGATACTGAAATATCACCGTATGCTGGTAATAGCAGAGAATTGTAAAATTACCTGTTTTACAGTTTTCGTCTGTAAATCTGTAAGCAAAATAGTACAAATCCTATCAGTATTTGTTACATATTTATTTTTGTGTGATCTCAGGTAATGTTTTCTGAAAACAGAAAAAAAAGCTACCAATTTATTCTATTAAGTGCTATTCTATGGAACCAATGATATGTTCTTACAAATTTAAATGTGTGCTTTAGGAGAAAAGATTTTACTGGTGGAGAACATGTTTAATGTTGATTTATAAATAAATAAACTTAATTAGTAACAGATCAAAGATTTTTCTTACATATTATTGAAGGTTCCATTTTGACAGAATTCATGTTTTAATTATTATCCTTATTTTGCAAAGAGATTACACAATTCCTATGGAAGAAAGTTGCACATCAAAAATACATTAGGGTCTGTGAACCTATGGATAAATAATTCATATAGTATACATAGCATACCTGTATTCTAAAACACTGTCAACTCTGTTCCACGTAAGAGTCTTAAGTGGAATAGAAGAGAATATTTTCTTGGGATTATTAACAGTTTAATAATTGGGGTTATTATCTTTTGTTAAACCTCATCTGGAGTCTTACCACCCATCTCTCCAGCCTGTCCAGGTCTTGCTGAATGGCAGCACAGCCTTCAGGTGTGTCAGCCAATTCTCCCAACTTTGTATTATCAGCAAACTTGCTGAGGGTGGCCACTATCCCTTCATCAAGGTCATTGATGAAGACATCGAACAAGACTGGACCCAGTACCGACTGACCCCTGGGGAACACCGCTAGTTACAGGTCCCAGCTGGACTCTGCACCGCCAATGACAACCTTCTGTGCTCTGCTAGGCATCCAGTTTTCAACCCACCTCACTGTCCACTATCTATCCCACACATCTGTTCATATAGAACTTGACAAAAGGACTAATCCTGATCCCCTCCACTTCAACAGATCTTCCATAAACAGAAACTACTAGAAATTCTATTAAGATATTGACATTTATAATCATCTGAGATGGGCTCAGGCACAACTTTGGCACTAACTTAAGTCAGATGTGTGGTTATCTTTGTTCTGTTCCTTCAGGTTCACTGCAGTATTCATCAGTAATTACTCAATACTTACTTTTACATCTCAACATCTCAACAATGTGCTCTTGTATCCTAAAAAAGAGTTCTAAAAATCACTCTGAAGAGATTCTCATGATGACTGAACAGGAAAAATTAACATTTTTTTGCTGCGGTGAGTTGCTTTGTTTAATCAAAAGGACAGATAACAATAGTCACATTTTAAATTTTTCCATTCAGAACAAAAATATGGTAGTTTCCTCCAATATTTAATGAACAGAAATATGTTAGCTAGTTCTGGTAGGTCATGAAAAAGCACTTTTCTAAAAGACTTGTTTCAGTAGAACATTAAAAGCAGTTAATCTGCTATCTTTAGTCATGCACTGAACAGAATCAAACTGCTTTCCATTCTTACTGATTGGTTGGTTAATCAACAATGATTTACAGTTTAAAATAAAAAAAAAAATAAAAAATGCCAAGCATGAGAAACATCTGGTGCCATTCTTATAAAATAGGACATGGTTCATGGTTGTTTTTGGCTGCATCTGGATAACTTGGATGCACAATTTCAGTTCTTGTTAGAACATCTCAGAAAGTATTAGCTTTCATTCCTTATTTTTCACTTAAAAATCCATGCTTTGAGCTAGTTCAAATCCTGTGAGTAAATATAAATGACAGTTAATAGTGGAAATAGTCCCTTAGCCTATACCACTGGGAATATTATGCGAAGTTTAGATCACAAAAACTTGTTCTCTTGTATTTGAAATCTGATGTAAGTTAAATGAGAGATTGCAGTCCTCTTCTTAACCTCTCCACATACAAAACTAAAATACATTTACTTTAGAGATATCATGAAACAAATTCATTTGAAGAGATCTCATTAGATACAAGCTTTATTCCAGTCAAGTGCCTACAGTTTTCCTTAATGGTTAAATGGTAGAATCTTTGATCTGCAAAAGAACAGTAAGTAAAAGAACATTTATTGATACTAATACTTCATTTCCTAAAGCTCTGCTTTGCTTTGTGAGAACCAGGAGCTAAATCACAGGTCAATTTAAAGTTAGTAATGCTATGCTTTTAACATCTGACTTCAAGAACTAAACTTAGGTTGTCGCTTAAAAGATTAGATAGTGTTCCATGATTTTATATATATAAATATATAAATATATAAGATCTAAATTAAGCAGGTGGAAGTCAAGATAACACAGCATTAGAATTAGCAGAGGCTAATGCAGAGGCAAAAGAAATTATGACTATCTTGTAAACAATCTAGGAATAGTATAAAGCATCAGCTAAACTTATGTTTCCTATAAAACTTCAATGTTATTAATCTGCTAATGAAGTTACCAGATACTTTGTTACTTCACAAGTTGAAAAGATTTGCCTCCCCAAAGCATGTTAATTAAGACAAATTTGGGGAACATGAAAATATTGCAGATCCCTAAAATTAATATATTAAACTTTCATGTTTATCACACTGAAATTAAATGTAGAGAAAAATAAATAAATAAATAAATAATCAGTAGTTCTGTAATTTCTTATTGTTGCCAATAGAACCTCACACAGGTTCCAGAAACACTAATGTGAAGAAACTCTTCTTCTGTGATATACAAATAAGTTAAAACTCAGTTCTTCAAGTGTTATAGGAATAGAAAGATTTAGAAAGGACTTTATTATTATTATTTTAATTCTTTTAACCATGAGAGATTGAGAAATTTTACAGAATAATACGTTCTCTAATGAAATATTACCTAGATCTGTTTAATATAAAAAGCACTCAGCTAAGCTTAGTCACAGCTAGGTTTTAAATTGTATAACTGTAGTATGTGTTCAGTAGGATGTGAGAGAATGGGATGCTACAAACACTGTGTAAAGCTGCTGTGTAAAGACCCGAAGTTATTAAAACAGTAAAAAGTAAAAATTCACACAAAAATCTCTATCAAATAAAATACTTTCCAGCTCTGTCTGTTTAGCAGTACCAAGCAACAACAGCATGTTTCTTGATACTGATGATAAGTAATAACACACCAATTGCAAAAGCAGTGCCAGCTGTGAGGCATAAGGCCAGCAGCAAACAGTGAGTGTTTTTCGGTTATTCAGATGAACAATAATGGTTGACAATTGACTCAATTCACAAACATAAACTCTGGAATTCTGTGTTACTTTAGTAATTAGATCTGAAATAAGAGCTTAATCTCAGGAGTATAGCATTGTCTAACATTAACATCACAGAGGTGAAATAATCCTGTTTACATGCTGTCATTTAAGGCACATTTCAATTTCAAAGAACTTTGCTATAACAATATAAGTAGATACATTTCATTTTAATCTACGCTGTTAGAAATTACTAGTACAAATGTTCTCTATTAGTAAAGTAATTCATTGAAGTAACAGGGTTAAAATAGCATATTTGCTTTCAGTCCTGGTTGTAGAATCACAAAATCATAGAATGGTTTTGGTTGGAAGGGTTCTTTAAGATCATCTAGTTCCAACCCACCTGCAAGAACACTTCCCTCTATACCAGGTTGCTCAAAGCCCCATCTAGCCTGGTTTTGAATGCTTCCAAGGAGGGGGCATTCACAACCCCTCTGGGCAATCTGTTCCACCCTCACAGTAAAGAATTTCTTCTTAGCATTTAGTCTAAATCTATCCTCTTCCCCTTTAAAACCATTCCCTCTTGTCCTGTTGGTATATGTCCTTATAAAAGGATTTTCCCTAAATCTTTCCTTGTATATTTTAGCTTCCAACCTTAAGAGTCAGATTTTAATGTGGTTTTGAAAGAGAATTTGATAGAAATCAAAGCAACAAATGCAAATTGCTGAACATAGACTGTATTTTTTCTTTCTTTGAATGGCACAGCATTCCTAAGGGTCTACAAATCTGTGAGAGTTAAAATCTTGTGTAAATAAGACACAGGTCTGAAAGGTTTTGCTTCTCTCCGTGTTTAAAATTAATCACAGTAAAGAAGGAAATAATGCATAACCTTTACTGCCTAAAACTGTTTAAATAACATTTGTAATTAATAAGCATTACATTATTGTTAAATAACATCGAGGATGACTGTTTCATAGCTCTGTTAATATTGATGGAAAATGTCAAAGTACCTAAATGTCAAGACATTCTCTTTTGGATTCAACTGTCCCTTCATTCTAATACACAATAAATAGGTCAAACAATAGCACTTAAATAGCAGAAAGGCTGTTGCGACTTGAATATGATCTTAATATTATTCACTTTGGTTAAATATTCATGGTGCTTTAAGACAACTATGAGTCTTTTACTATATGTAAATGTTTTATAATTTATGCCTAAAATTTCATTACCATAGTAAGGTAGTGTTGCAGTAACTGTTTTGTTGTGTAGCTAAAATGATAAACTTGTGTACTGATAAAATATAGGTTCTTTACAGATGAGATGGAAATGCTAAAGAACTGACTTGAATCAAGCCTTTCCTCATATTCAAATATTTTGAACTTGTTCAACTCTCAAAGTTGTGCATAACTCTAGATAGTTTATCTGAGCAACTGTAGCTAACACAGTTGAACACAAAATGCAAAAAGACCTCAGTTCAGAGCATTTGTACTGAGGATTTCAATATCCACTGGAAAAGATCATCAGAATTCAGTATGATATTGTACTTCAAATTAAAAGTAAAATGAAGGAAACCACTCATACTGGTCTGATTTCTTCCTTTGTAACATTGTACTGAAGAGATACGAAATATATATATATATTTTATATATATATATAAAATCCCTGAATACTTTCTGTAAAATCTTTCTAAGGCCTTTCCATTCACATTTTAGAATTCTCAATTTATTTTTCATTTGATGACTAAATTTACTACATTCAACTGTTCAAAGGAAGAAACACTGAAAAACATGAGCAGGAGGGATTCCGCTGTCCTTTTTCCTTGGTACAGAGTTTAATCCCTCAGCTTTTTAAAGCCTCTTAGAATTACAATTTATGTAGACTTATTAATAGAAAGTACAATTATGAGTTTAAAAGTTGCCTCCTTATCCTGATCACTCTTTTGAAGTTAACATCATAGGATAGAAGTATTTAAATAGTATTCTCCTCCAAATGATACATTTCCATATGTTTCTAATCCTGTAATGTAGCTATCTACAGTATTTGTCTTAAACTTAAGTGCAAAAAAAAAAAAAAAAAAAAAAAAAAAAAAAAAAAAAAAAATTAAAAAAAAATTTTTAAAGATGATAATTGCAAAAAATATTAAGCTATTATGTGGATGTTAAGGGACTAAATAGTCTGAGAGGCTTGCCAAGAGGGATTACTATGAATCTTGTGTCACTACCTCTTTGAATGTAAAGCAGAATTTTACGGCTAGTACGGTGCTTTTCTAATATTCTAACTTCCTTTTAATATTTGGAATATCTTTTTGCCATGACACATATGTAAGAATCAATTGCAACTTTTCACTTTGGTGAACATATTCCTAATTCTCATTGTACAGAATAAGTAATTTTCTTTTCTCTCACATTTTGAAATTCTTCCAAAATGATGTGGGCTTTGAAAGGCAGTATTTTCCAATATTTATAAGTGTATCCCACCATACCAGTGTGCACCTGTGATGCCAATTTATCCACTGGCAATAGACAAAAAACACAAGCAAATAAATGTATGCTTCATTATCATTATACATTCAATACCTAACAGTGCTGTAAAAAATATTTAAGAAAATGGATATATATCTATAAAAATCTTTATCCAGCAGATAATCAAGAGGAGAAATTAATGTATTTGTATGGTATTTCTTAGAATCATATAATGGCCTGGGCTGAAAAGGACAACAAAGATCATCTAGTTTCAACCCCTTTGCTATGCGTGGGGTTGCCAACCACTAGACCAAGATGCCCAGAGCCATATCCAGCCTGGCCTTAAATGTCTGCAGGGATGGGCCGGCATCCACAAACTCTTTGGACAACCTGTTCCAGTGCGTCACCACCCTCAGAGTAAAAAACTTACTCCCAACTGGTCTCAGTTTAAAACCATTCCCCCTTGTCCTTTCACTATTCACCCATGTAAACAGCCATTTGCCTCCTTTTTATATGCTCCCTTCAAGTACTGGAAAGCCACATGAAGTCTCCCCGGAGCCTCCTCCAAGCTAAACAAGCCCAATTTCTTCAGCATTTCCTCATAGAAGAGGTGCTCCAGCCTTCTGATCATCTTAGTGGTCCTGGTCCTCCTCTGGACTTGTTCCAAGCTTTCTTCATCCTTCTTGTGCTGGGGGCCCCAGGCCTGGATGCAGTACTCCAAATGGGGCCTCACAAGTTCAGGGTAGAAGAGGACAATCACCTCCATCTCCCTGATGGCCACCCCTTTTTTAATGCAGCCCTGAACACAGTTGGCATTCCCGGCTGCAATCACACACTACTGGCTCATGTCCAGCTTCTTATCTACCAGGACTCTCAAATCCTTCTCCACAGGGTTGCTCTCAAGGAATTCTTTGCCCAGTCTGTATAAACATGTGGGATTGCCCTGGCCCAAGTGTAATACTTGCACTTGGTTTTGTATATATACATAAAAACAACTCATCTGCCTGTTTTTACAGATTTGCCACAATTTTTACAGAGGGAAGTGAGATCTCCTTCTATCCCACCAGTCTAATATTTCAGGCTGATTCTAAGATATGATACCATCTTCTCATCACTTCTTTCAGGTGTTAAGAACTTGGCTTATTAAACAAAGCACTTTCAGCAGAGACTACCAGAGTCTCAGTTGTCACCTTGTCATCTCATATGCCTTGGTTTGGGTGAAGAATCAGAGATACTGCTTTTTCTATCTAAGCTTCCATGAAACTGAAAATCTTTTCTGAAACAGATAATCAAAGAAAAAAGAAATTCCTATGTATAACCCAGTACTGAATGAGTATATTCTAATCTGGTACTTAATATTTTTTTGTTTTCAATGATTATTATGTTTTTTGGGCAGCAAGATACTGATTGTTTACAGAAAAAAAAAAAAAAAAAAAAAAGTCATTTTCTTGTCCTTAATAATCAAATGACCCTATCCTTTTGCCATTTTTCTTTTCCATTGATTGTGCAGTTCTCTTTGAAATGACACGGTGCACAATACTTCTATTAAGGGCTGCTGACTCATCAAGAGTGTTCACATTTGTAGATCAGATGTGAGTAATAGTAAGACAAATTGCCTGATGCATACTCAGACCTCTGTGACACTGTGCAAGGTAATTTTTTGCTCAGTTGCTCCTAACTTTATCTTCAGTTAATGCTTTGCAGTATCCTAGCCTGATACATTCTCAGATATTTTTCTGTGCCAGTACTTTTTGAATTCTCTGTATAGCAGTGAGACCTATTTTCATTTTGAAGTTGTTAAGGGAAAAGTAAGAAGTAACAGAGAAGGGAAAGGAAGGAAAGGACAACATAAAAAGGAAAGCCACACACATATACAATTTTTAGTGTGTCTGCATAAAATGCCAATGAAATAGTGGGAAGATGGGGAAAAAAGAAAAAAGAGATTTGCATATTTTGTAAGGAAGACTAATACCAAAGTCTGCAATTATACAGCATAGTTTTTGGATTTCGGCTTGAAATAGTTGACTCCTTCCCTCCCTCCCTCCCTCCCTCCCTCCCTCCCTCCCTCCCTCCCTCCCTCCTTCCTTCCTTCCTTCCTTCCTTCCTTCCTTCCTTCCTTCCTTCCTTCCTTCCTTCCTTCCTTCCTTCCTTCCTTCCTTCCTTCCTTCCTTCCTTCCTTCCTTCCTTCCTTCCTTCCTTCCTTCCTTCCTTCCTTCCTTCCTTCCTTCCTTCCTCCCTCCCTCCCTCCCTCCCTCCCTCCCTCCCTCCCTCCCTCCCTCCCTCCCTCCCTCCCTTCCTCCCTTCCTCCCTTCCTTCCTTCCTTCCTTCCTTCCTTCCTTCCTTCCTTCCTTCCTTCCTTCCTTCCTTCCTTCCTTCCTTCCTTCCTTCCTTCCTTCCTTCCTTCCTTCCTTCCTTCCTTCCTTCCTTCCTTCCTTCCTTCCTTCCTTCCTTCCTTCCTTCCTTCCTTCCTTCCTTCCTTCCTTCCTTCCTTCCTTCCTTCCTCTCTTTCTCTCTTTCTCTCTCTCTCTCTCTTTCTCTCTTTCTCTCTTTCTCTCTCTTTCTCTTTCTCTTTCTCTCTCTTTCTCTCTCTTTCTCTCTCTTTCTCTCTTTCTTTCTCTCTCTTTCTCTTTCTCTCTCTTTCTCTCTTTCTTTCTCTTTCTTTCTCTCTTTCTTTCTCTCTTTCTTTCTATGAGTAAAAGTTATTAGAAAATGCAACTGATACATAACTTTTAATTCTAAATCCAAAACACTTTGAAACACCTGCATGCATTGCATCCTTACAAACTACAGAGAGAAGCATGCATAAGCATCCAAAAAAATGTATTGCAAGCACAAATCAGGACTTGAGAAGACAGCAAGCATTTGAACTTGCTTTGAAAAATTAAGCTTCATGTATGATTGGAAAAGTATTTTATGAACAGTATCACTGCACTTTTTTCCCATGCAAGCCTAAGTGTAACAAAGAAACTAGATGGCATTTGATTTCCATTTGTCTGTCTATTGTGATTGGCTTTTTGAGCATGCTCTTAGAACTAGCTGGCAATATATTGTTTAAAACAGAATACACAGGCCTGTCTCGCTCCAATTTACAGGAGGGAGGCAAAGGTTCTTTTGTTATATTATGCCCAGCGTGAGATTAAGAAGAAAACATTCAAATGTTGTTCAGACCAGTTTATTAGGAAAAATAGTCAGCTGAAGGGATAGGGAAGGGAGAGCGGCGAATACCAAAATTAGGGTGATGGGGAAGGGAAAGTGGGCGATAGGAAAGGTAGGAAAAGGGCAAGAATTGCATAAAAGCAGGGAATAGTCACCACCTGGATGCAGCAGCGTCCCGTTGCACATTGTTTCGTTGGTCTGGTGCAAAATAGGCGTAGGGGAGAGCAGCAGCAGAGTGGCAGGCCACAAGCAGCAGATCGGTGCAGTGCAGAGCAGGCGGTGGAAAGAGCAGCGAGGTCTCATAGAGCAGCGAGGTCTCACAAAGCAGAGTCTTGAGCAGCGTTTCGAGTAGTAAGCCCAGGAAAGTCTGTTGGCAACAGTAGGATGACAATTGAGGAATCTGAGGCCAGATACCTAATTTTGTGGTTTGTCCGTGCCCTTTTTGTCCTACTTCTTTCCAGCCTACATGACATTCCTGGGAGCTTGGGTCAGAGTCATGTGAGTACCTCGGAGATGGCCATCTTCCTTGAGATAAGCCCACACAAAAAGACCACTTTACGGCCATTCATCTGCATCTTATCTCCCTTTTGTAGCTCCTGGACTTGTCCATCTGTCACCCTCAAACAAAGGGATTTGCCTGAACTTGTCCATTTCAGCAAACTTTGAGACAAAAAATCATGGCCTCTTACAAGGCCTCTCTTCATTTTTAAGCACTGTTTGAGAAAATATCTCCAGTAAGAGTTAAAATATGTTGCAGCAGGCATTCAAGTAGAAGTCCTTAAGAAGAAGACCCAATGTGGAGTACTGTGTCCAGGCCTAGAACATCCAGCATAAGAAAGACACAGAGCTCTTGAAACAAGTCCAGAGGAGGACCACTAAGATGATCAGAGAGCTGGAGCACCACTCCTATGAAGAAAGTTTGAGGGAACTGGGCTTGTTTAGCTTGGAGAAGAGAATGCTCCAGAGAGATCTCACTGTGGTCTTTCAATACTTGAAGGGAGCATATAAAATGAGGGAGAATGGCTGTTTACATGGGTGGATAGTGACAGGACAATAGTGATAGATTTTCACTCTGAGAGTGGAGTTGCACTGGAAGAGGCTGCCCAAAGAGGTTGTGTATGCCATATGCCTTGTTGCTGGAGACATTCAAGGCCAGGCTGGATGTGGCTCTGCGCAGCCTGGTCTAGTGACTCATGTCCTGGCCAAAGGTGGGGGTGTTAAAATTAGATAATCATTGTGGTCCTTTTCAACCCAGGCCATTCTATGATTCCATGATTAAATCTTACTGAAGTCAGGCTTTTATCTTCCATCCACCAAGAAGTCCTCATCCAAACAAAAAGCCTCCTGATTTGAAAAAATAAGGGATGTTAGAATAAATAAGCAATTGCTACATAGACCACAACATCTACCCCAGTGTGTTTACTCATGTGCACTACCGGCATTCAGAAATAGTGCAGTAAAGTCAAGCAGACCAGTTAGAAATCACCTGGATGACAAATGTCTTCAAAAATTGAACTAATGATTCCAAGGAATCTTCTGAATACTATTAATTCACTACTGTCTTTATAAGTGATTTAGTTGTATCCCAGTGAGTAAGCATCCAGGGTTGTTAAGTGCTGGAATAGGCTCCCCAGGGATGTGGCTGAGTCACCATGGCTGAATGTGTTTAAAAACTTTTTGGATGTGGTGCTCTGGGACATGATTTAGCAAAGGGCTGTTAGAATTAGGGCAGTTTGGTCAGGTTGCAATTGGACTTGATCTTTAAGGTCTTTTCCAACCTGACCAATTCTATGATGCTGTGATTCTATGATAATATGCATCCTCTATGCATCCTCTTCATTCTCTCTATCTCTCTCCCTCTTTTTTTTTTTTTTTTTTTTTTTCTTTTTAGTATTCTTTTCCTTAAGTTACTGTCAAATGAATTAATATTTTAGGTTATCTTGGCTAACCTAATGGCAGAGTTTCTTTTTTTATTATTATTATTTTATTTTATTATTATTTTTTTAATGCTAATTCTTGCAACCCTAACATTCTCAACTAGAAAAAACAGATTTAACTTTCAGCCTCTTTTTCTTCCCTAGCACAGCATGATATGTGATGACCTCAGTATAATTGCTTTGCTCTCTTTTTCTGTCAGTGTTACTGTCTGTAACCCTAAGAAAGATGGGAACTTCATAATTTAAGTTATTGATCCACTGTACAGTGTAGAATTAGGCCCAAAGCATGTGACTGTGTTCTTTTAACAACTACCTTTGCAGTGTCTTCTTTTTTAGACTTTAAGCTTACAATTATACTGTAAATGTGACACTCTAGCTGATTATTCATCTTCCTTTATGCAGATGTGAATTTATGAAATATACACATGAAAATAAGTAACAGTTTAACAACTATGTAGTTTAAACAACACAAAGAATTTGTGTAATTTATAATCTACCTCACTGGTATTATAAACTAGCATACACAGAAGTAAAAGTAAATTCATATTATACAGACTTTGAGAAGTAATTGGGTTTGTGAAGAATAAAAAAGTGTTTCTAGTGGCCTATTAGGCAAGGGCATTCAAGGAAAAACACTGGAATCATTCAACAGGCAGTCATTATATAGAACAATGAAGAAAGTGAAATACAAAGAAGGGAATGTGTTTTGACAGATTAAATGCCTGATACTCTTAAAAAGAAAAAAAAAAAAAAAAAAAAAAAAAAAAAAAAAAAGTTTTGTTCTTATTTATATCTTTCCTTAGGGAAAATGTGTCCTTGTTGCATATTCCTTTTTAAATGCCCTGTAAAATTGTTATGACACCTGCTGTAGAACAACTTGACTGGTTTATGCCCACACAGACAGAACTGTGGTGCTATAAATCTAAGAACTGCCAAAATGCCACACACACTGTTGTGGAATTGCCTGTGATCCTCTATTATTTGTCCTTAAATATTTTACGTCCTGACACAAATCCAATATTGCTTGCTTAGCTGGATGATGTTTTCAGATTTCAAGGTCATTTGCTATGACCAGTAGTTCATGAACCCTGTAAACAAATATTTTCTAGTTCTATGTCTAGTTGTTTGCAGTTGTATTTTAAATAAATAAATAAATAAATAAATAAAATAAAATAAAATAAAAATAAGTATCTATTTTGAGAACATAATTCAGAGGTAACCATAAAAATGTCAACAAATGAATAAAATAGAAATAATAATGAATAATAATGAACCTAAAGATCAACAAATAATTGTTTAGCTTTCTATAAAGGACCCAAACAATTCACCTGCTTCATATGCCAGTTTTCATTCAGGCAAATCAGATTATGTTTTAATTAAACCCTGTCATGAAATCCATCACTTTCCAAAACTAAACTAAATTCTGTTTTGTCTTAGAAGACTTGAGCCATTGGAAAACAGCTTCTTCACAGTGACTGAGCCCAAATACTTCTTACCTATTTTTCTATCTGTAAAACATTCAATAATAAAATCACAGAACGACTGTCAATATTAATGATAATGATAATGGTATGATTACAGTCATTATATCAATATCAGTGAACATATTTATTTAATCCATGCTATTTCTTGGGAAATTCTGCTGCTAGATTCTTTGACGATCAGAAAATCTTTTTTAGTTTCTTTAGCTTTTTTCAAACCCCTCATCCAAATCATCAATGAAGATGTTAAACAGAAGCGGCCCAAGCACCCCAGGGCTCGGTGCTTGGGCCGCTTCTGTTTAACATCTTCATTGATGATTTGGATGAGGGGATTGAGTGCACCCTCAGTAAGTTCGCAGACGACACTAAGCTGGGAGGGAGTGTTGATCTGCCTGAGGGGAGAAGGGCACTACAGAGGGACATGGATAGACTTGATCGATGGGCCAAGGTTAATGGAATGAGTTTCAACAGGGCCAAGTGTCGGGTCCTGCATTTTGGTCACAACAACCCCAGGCAACCCTACAGGCTTGGGGAAGTGTGGCTGGAAAGCTCCCAGACGGAAAGGGACCTTGGTGTGCTGATGGACAGTCGGCTGAATATGAGCCAGCAGTGTGCCCAGGTGGCCAAGAGGGCCAATGGCATCCTGGCTTGTATCAAGAATGGTGTAATGAGCAGGACTAAGGAAGTCATCCTGCCCCTGTACTCAGCACTGGTGAGGCCTCACCTCGAGTACTGTGACCAATTTTGGGCACCTCAGCACAAGAAAGATATGGAAGTACTGGAGCAGGTCCAGAGAAGGGCAACGAGGCTCGTGAAGGGCTTGGAGAATCAGCCCTATGAGGAGAGACTAAGGAAGCTGGGGCTGTTTAGTCTGAGGAAGAGGAGGCTGAGGGGAGACCTTATTGCCGTCTTCCAGTACCTGAAAGGTTCTTACAGTGAGAGTGGGGCAGGTCTCTTCTCACTAGTGACAAGTGACAGGACGAGGGGAAATGGCCTTAAGTTGCGCCAGGGCAAGTTCAGGTTGGATATTAGGAAGAACTTCTTTACTGAAAGGGTGGTTAGGTACTGGAATAGGCTCCCCAGGGAGGTGGTTGAATCGCCATCCCTGGATGTGTTTAAGAGCCGTTTGGATGTGGTACTCAGGGATATGATTTAGCAGAGGTTTTTTTAGAGATGGGGTACTGGTTAGGCTGTGGTTGGACTTGATGATCTTCAAGGTCTTTTCCAACCTGGGTAATTCTATGATTCTATGATTCTAAGGTCTTTTCCAACCTGAGTAATTCTATGATTCTATGATTCTAAAACGCTTTCTTCATGTTTCATCCTCTACCTTAACAAAATTCCCGTGTACCATTTAATTAAAGTTTGGAATCTAAACAAAAGATATCTATTCTATTTCCCATATTTTCCAAAAGACTTATTGCAGATATCGGTTTGATTTAACATGATCAGTTTTCAATGCACTCACAGATACGTTGTGCCCTCCTTTACAATTATTTTCTTTATTTGGCAAAATTCTTGTAGTGCATGTCAGTTGTAGCCACACTGTCTGACTTGAACTTTCTCATTCTTTTCTTATATAAATCTTCTAGATAGCCATTGTTCAATTGTATGTATGTCATTGTTAAATTACATGTTAAATAAGCAAGTCTGCTCATATTTGCTGGTATTGAATTTTAAGTTTCAGAATTATTAGGAGACATTCTGATTCCTGAATAGGACTGGAGAAAACATTTTGAGATATGCCTCCATTATGTCATTTTAATAGCAATCTTTTGTATATTTATTCTTATTGTTCTCACTCAAAATGAAAATGTAACTTATTTTGTGACCATATCCTGATTAGCAAAAATGATTCCCCCACAGAGCATAAAATCATCCTCTCCTTTTTTGATTCCTTTATCTAGAAAATTTAAATTTGCTGCCTGATATTTTCCATTAATAATTTAAATTTGATTAGGAAGAGTAATAATAACAGTAAATGTATTTTCTGCTTTTCCTTTTCTCATTTCAGTGGGTTTTATTTATGTTGATTTTTTGAATTTCTTTTCTCCTTACACTAGTCCTTATCTTCACATATCCATGCATGTACTAATGTCAAGCCCCGGGACTATATTACAGTACTGACTCAGTATTTTGGTCTCCTATTTGTCTGATATGGATACTTGACCAGGATGTGCTACAGGATCTTTTTGACTAAGGAATCTGAGTCACTTTCTTGAACATTCATTTAATGTCCATGAAGGTACTGAAACAGCAATATGTTTTTGAGGTCCCTTATTAACTTGTGGATATTAACTCACCCAGAGATTTATTGTTCTTAATTTAGTATCTTGTTTTGCTATCTTCATTTGGATATAGTTTTGCTTCTCAGGCAAAATAGATCAGATGATGGTAACATAAAATCAAATACTTATTTTGTTTCTTTTGTAGCTGTTCCTTGTCTTCAGTACATGAGTTTCTGTTGCAAGGTTCTCACTTCTTATACAGTCAGTTAAATTTGATCTATTAGTCAGTCTATCCATGCATCCCTCACACGCCCTTATTTTCTCTAAATATATTTTTCACTCTCCTAAGTCCATCCAGTATTTTACAGTAATAGTTCTGATTTCAAGCCATCATCTCATGAAAACAACATTTTCAGTCTTTAAAGTTGATATTGTGTCTCCTGAATGTCACATATATCACATAACATATATCAGCAAAAGCAGGGTAGCTATGGGTGATAATATGACTGGCAGGAATACAGCTCCATGCTGTAACACCGAAGCAGGGTAAGGATGCTGGCTCAGTAGCCCAATTGAGCATAGTCCAGATCACCATCCAAGTTCCTACTGATGAGATAGGTGTATAGTCAAATCTGGAAGTGGAGTCAGTGATTCACAGTAAGATTCAGAAGCACTGACCAAGATCAGGTAGTCCAGTTGTCACCAGGCAGGTCTGTAATGCTGAGACTTTTTCAACCTGAGTGATTCTATGATTCTATGATCCTGTGAATTAGTCTCCTGGATAAAGTGAGACTGCATGCTCTTCTCCAGATGCAAACTGTACTCCTGTCCCTGATGGAGATAGATCTTTGAACCAACAATCGGGCTTCTGAATATTTTTGGCCCAAATGTTTTGGAGTTGCTCATTCCTAGGAGTCAGACTAAATATAATGTAAAACTACAAAACTACAAATAGTTCTTATATAAACATCATTTAATAATTCATAAGATGGATGACAAATACAGTTTGAAATATTTTCTTTCAATTGTAGTATACTTCAGATTATTTTATATTCATATAAATGATTTTAGCATTCAATGAGTGGGAAAGTTTCACATGTCAGTCTAATAGAAATAAAACCAGTAACATGAATTCATTATTGGAGCAGAAGTCTTTCTAGACATGTTGTTCTGAGGGGTTGTTTTTTTTTTGTTTGTTTTGTTTTGTTTTTGGAGGGTAGAGGGGTTGAAGCATTGGAAACTGTAATAACTCTATTGAACATGCTCAACTGATAATCAGACATGACCAAGAGGCTATACCTGTTGATATGCCATGGACATCGGCAAATAGACAAAAATTCAACCTGATGTACTGTCACGGGTTAACCGAAAATCTACCTGCACCCATGACAGGGGGGCAGCTGGCCCTCAGGGCCGCTGGTCCAAAAAGGAAAGGGAAAAAGGGAAAAAGGGAAAGGGAAAAGAAAACAGCGTCAACAATCTAAGGAGGCACACTTATTTACTAAATATTATATCGAAATACAGGATAAAACAATATAATACAAATTAATTGAAATTAAGGCTAATGAATCAAGCAAAATAGGAGAGAGAGTCCCAAAACCGAGAGGCCTACTGTAAACTCTAGGCGAAATGGCTGGAATGCTCCCACACACTCCAAAGATTCAAGAGAGCGATTCCAGCTCCGAAGTGAGATTATATAGTGTCCTTGTCCCGTGACTTATCCCTGACCATGATGTTCTCTGGGATATGTAGTCTTCTTCTGAGCGCTGAACATTCGTTAAAATTATCCATACTTTACATGATGTTATGATGTGGAATACTGATAGCAAAATTACAAAACCATGACATGTACTTATTTTTCTAAATAGAGGTAAATAAAACAATGTTTTACTGTAACAAGAGGAAATAGCAGCTAGAAATAGGGAAAATGAAAAATTAATTCCAGAGAATATACCATTTTTAAAATTAAAGTTTGTGTCAATAAAACATAATTACCAAAATTCAGTTTGTGTTGTTGTTGTTTTTGTTTCCCCAGATCCATACATAGACTTAATTGTCAAACTCTGTAATGACTACTAAAAAGGAATTTTGCTGGCACAATCATTTAAACTTAACTGTAGGACATGGTAGACCATGTCCCACAGCTGCAAAATCTATTTAAAAAACCTCCTTCTATCATTACATTGCATGTTTACAAATTTTTGTTGTTTTAGAAGCATTTCACTGGATTTTCTGAGGGTCTGAGTTCCTTCACTTAGTAAATAGAAAACTGATTTCAAATAAGTACAATGAATTGTCCCAGGTCCCCTCTTTTCATTGAGTTTAGTCCAAACATCACTTGCCTTTATAATGAAAATAAATGTTTTTTACAACCACCTTTATGAAATGTAAATGTTCCATAAATTCTTATCCTTAGATCAATTATTTGTCCTTTTGTTTTTTCTTGGAACATATATTTATATTAATTGGAAAACTGTGTGGAAAAGAAGGTGAAGTAGATACAAGTCAAAGCACACTTTTATCTTGTAATCACCTATGAGTCTGAAAGTAAAAATCTGTGTCTTGTTTCTTGTATTCAGCATATGACTGAACAGTAGGTATAATGAGAGACAATAACTAACATAAATAAAAAATTCTAAAATTAAGTCAGTGGACAGTAGAAGCACCTCTTAAATGTGTCTGACAGAACCAAGCCTGTCAATCATGCAACTAGGCAGGTACCTAAAAGGTTTTAGTTTAAAGATAGGGAAATTCTGAAGCTCTTGCAGAAAAATTAGCTTCTAAATGGTCTGGATAATCCAAACGTTTTTTATGTTCTATTTTATGTTCTTCTAATCAAAATAAGTATTGACAAGTTAATGCATCTAATTTTTTTTAGGCCACCCTAAGATTATTTTTAGTTTCTTAGGAAATAAGCACACTTAGCTCAATTATACTGTCAGAAATGATTTTACAGTTTACATAGTATTCAAAACAACTCTGAAATAATTTTCAGTGTTTAAGTCCTGAATATGATTGAATGTATCTACATGTAAACTTTTGCTGGCAATGTCAGCATACCTAGATCATATTATTTTTGGAAAGTACTTTTGGGTATAAGCATTTTTCTTTCTAAAAAGAATAGTCACTATTTCCACTTCAACATCTTTCTTACTGCTTCTCTTCAATTTCAATTAGAATCTAAGTATATGAGATTCTTTTCATTGTCTTATCTAAATTATTTTGGCAAAAGTACGGAATTTATAACCATATAATCTATATTTACAGCTGTTCACAGCATTACAGCAGACATGAGCTTGCATAAAGGTAGATAATATACTAAATACAATTTTTTTTTGTTCTTTCTGAATGGAGACAGTATTTCTTATACATAAAAAGGTAGTATTATTACACTGAGTTCAGCTGTGCATGATTTTCTTGTTGAAAACTTAAATACCAAAATTCTATTGAATTTCATCCAGTCTGAAAAAGATGACTTGTAAAAATAAAAAAAGAAAAAAAAAAAAAAAAAGAAAAAAAAAAAAGAAAAAAAAAGAGAGCAAGAGAGAGAAAGATAAATAGATATATGGAAAAGAAGTAGGGCAAGAACAAGGAAAAGGAAAAGAACTGCATTTCAGAAGTACAGGTTAACAAGCTAACTGTAAAATGAACCAGATTTCATTTCTTCAAAGCTATTGAGATCAGTACTATTCTTGGGAAGTTTATTGTTCACTCTGTAGGCAACTGTTAAGAATGCCTGACATAACAATTGCATTTCCCAAGCTGAATGACCACAAATTAAAAAATTTTAATGCAACAGAATCTTGAATAGTAATTTAATTTTATATATAGACTGCATTTAGAGGAATACTTTCTTTTTTTTTCTTTTCTGCTTTTTTCTTTTTTTAACCAAAATCAAGTTATTTTTAATGCTCATGTATTTTCATATTTTGTTAGATAAATCATTTTCATTGATTCATTTAGTGCTGAATATGTACACTTAAAATATTTTTTTTTTAATTTTCTACTCAAAGATTTATTTCATCTTATTTTACAAAAATATAGCATTAGGATTTCTTTCATCTTCCTGACTTTCTATATGTGCTTATGTGCTCTCCAAAAAATATTCATTCATTTTGTGTTATCAGAAAAATCTTTTTTTTTTTTTTTTTTTTTTTTTTTTTTTTTTTTTTTTTTCTGGCCATGTAAGAGTTAGCTTGAATTGACCTTGTTTTCTTTTACTTCCTTCCCTTATCATCTACATCAATCACACTCTGTCATTTCTTTCTCCTCCTTTCTTTGTATCCCACATCATAGAAATTTACCCTGTCACTTACTGCTTCAAATTTGTAGCTTTCTAGGATGGTTAACAGTTTTTATTTGGTCTATAACTACACCACTCCACACTTTTTTTATAGAGACTGTACTAATTTCTATTGACATCACAATTATAGGAATCTTCCCCCCAGGATTCACTTCTGCCCAGAAGATCACAACCATCATTTAACATCATTTAACAACAATTTTTCAACTTTCTGCTTGTTCTCATCCTTATAGCACTGTGCACAGACACTTTTAAAAGGCATTTGCCTTTTGATTCTTCATGTTTCATTATTTTGGCAAATGTATGATTTATTACTGTGATACTAAATGTGTCAAAAGCTAAGCAGAAATAAAAGGAAGAATTTTATAAAGATAATATTTTATAGATAATATCATCCACAGTTATTTTGTACACAAAGCAATGAACTGAATAAGCAAACAAGCAAACAAAACAAAAAGCCATCTTGCTTCAGAGTTAAAAAAAACCGCTAACAATCTCTCATTAGAAATAAAACTGTCTTAACACAGAAATGTCTTCTAGAGCATATATAATATATTATACTAAGAGGATCTCTAGGAATATCCCAGCATTTTTGGAGCCAATACATATTTGGGAGCATGATTTCTGGCACCTACATATAAGGATTTCCACCTGCATACTGACAGGTTTGGCAATTTGATATCAATCATTATGGGCTTTTGCACTATAATCTGTTCAATATTTACTTCAGTTTGAGATGTGCTCAACAAGCTTCTGTCCAAAGGTCTACTAAAGGTGAATTATTTGACAGCAGAAACCAAAGCAAAGATTTCATTTACCTTCTCTGGAATACTATCTGAGTACTACCTTTTAACTCTAGTCAGCAGCTGGATCTGACACTATCTGACAGAATTTGAGCCCCTGATGAATTAAAAGGATTTGTAGTATTGCCTATTACATCATTCCTATAGATTTAAGTCCTCCTATGGCAAGGTGTCTGCTGTCCCTCGCATACTGTTTACACAATTTAAGGATAGATATTCCCATTCCTTTATTCCTAATCCCTAGATTTTCATCATCCTTATAGATCTACTGTGTGCTACCTTTCTTGTCACTATACTTAATAGCACTCATTTAGTTCTTCTCTACATATTTTATTACTTCTGTTTTCTGACTTTTCATTCTTTTGAAGATATCAAGTTTTTAAATCTTTCTTGGCAGAAACAATTTTTCCGAAGTCATTCTTGTCCTTCACAGTGTCATGCAACTGGTAATGGTTGACTGTATTATAAGTTTCCATTTTCAGTAAGACATGTAATTCAAAGTAAACCACAGATTTTTAAGGGAAACTTTCATTTATATTGTCATAAATCAGTAGAACCAAGCTCTACAAGAGAATCTTTTTTATTCTTAGCGGAAATTTGACTCAGTCACTCGTTCTGTAATTTGACAGAAGGCACTTCTATCATATATCTCTATATCTTCTCAACCTCTTTAAAATGTTCATAGAGGCATTCTTCAGGAGGCAGAACATGCACATGTAATGTTACTGGGTGTATGGTAATCTGAGACAAGAAAAATGTGATATGACCAACAGTGTAAGAAACTGGGACATACCAGACATACAAAAAAAAAGCAGAGGAAGGCAATATAGAAAATACTGAAAATATTAATATTGCTTTATATTTTTTTGCATAAATACGTAAATGTCACATTTACCCTTGTAAATGAAAATGTGCTCTAGCTAGCCACTAGTTACAGTGCTTAAAAAGGGAATGTATGGAGATATCATGAATACACTGCATTTTGCATAATGCCATGCTCTCCACTCTAAGAAAGTAAATAATTACTTACATTTAACCATGCAGTTTATTCATGGATGCAATTTATAACCTCCTTCAGCTTTCTTTACCTGTGAAGCACTACTTGTTAATTAAAAGATACTTTAGCATCAGAAAAGATGTCAGAATTAAAGAATGCAGTGCTTTTGTAATTACATCCTAAGCAGCATTTTTTAAAATCATTATTATTTTTTATTTATTTTTCTGAAGAAGGGAAGGAATATTTACTAATTCACTTGATTCAGGAGATTGCGTATTTTGAATCTTGAAGAGAATGCCTGGACTAGTACATTGGGTGCAGCTTTGGCTGCAGTGACCATGAAGATGGTATTCAGGATCTGGAGAGAAGTCTGCAGGGGAAAAGCAGGACCACAGCCTTCTAAATATCACCCAGTTCAGGTATTTGCTTTTAAATATTAGGGCACATCATGACTGTGATATCCCACAGTGTACTGGGTTTATGTTGCGAAGTTCTGTTACCAGGGGAGCTTCAGAAGTGAACTCTGTGAGTAGTCCAGAAGATGTATCATGTTAAATGAGAGGCAGTAAGCTTGCAAAGGGACCCACTGCTTGTCAAAGATGAGCCAGTGAATAATGCTAATCACACCATACCTAGTGGACAACGGATATGGCCTAAAAGAGACTACAACCCATGGAGATTAGCCTGTAGGAGCTACTCTCTGGAGATCTGTCAGATGTTGCCACCTGTCAGGGTGACGTGCAAGAGAACAGTCTGCTTGTGAGGGATGGATGCCCTGGTACAGACTCTCTTCTTGGAGCAGTTCTTGAAGAAATACAGCCTGTGGGAAACTTATGTTGGATGAGCTTGGAAAAGACTGCATCTGTTGAGAGGGACACCATGCTGGAGCTGGAGAAGAGAGTAAGTATGAAAAAGCAGTAGTACAGAAGTGTTATGGACTGACCACCACCCTCATTTCCATTCCCCTCTACTGCTTAGTAGGAGAAGATAGATGGAATTAAGGTATTCTCAGTGTATTCTTATTTATTACTGCTCTAGTCTATTATGAACAGACAAAAAAACTACATTAATCTCATGATGAGTCTGTTCTACCCTTAATAGTAAATGATGATTGTTCTCCCTTTCCTTACTTCAACCAATAACTTTTATTTATTTATTTATTTATTTATTTATTAATAATATTTTCTCCTCTATCTTTCTGAGGAAGGGAAATGAGAAAATAGCATGCTTAGCTGCCTACTTGTGTTAAACCACTACCCACAGGCATAAGCAAGCAGTACAGCCCCAGCTCAAAAGCAGTTCCCAAGGAAAAGCAGGTGCAGGCTGTTGCTATTTTCACAATGACAGTTATTAACAAGGAAGCTGATCTCAGTTGCAGCTAGCTAAAATCTTTAATTTAGCCAGTGGGATTCACCATGTTCACTGACATCAATAATCCCATGGGACATATTCCTGGAGAGAAGAGAAGTTCAGGGCAATCATAGAATTGTAGAATGGCCTGGGTGGAAAAAGACCTTAAAGGTTATCTAGTTTGTACCCCCCTGCCATGGGCAGGGTTGCCAAGTACTAGACCAGGATGCCCAAAGACACATCCAGCCTTGCCTTGAATACCTCCAGGGATGGGGCATCCAAAACCTCTCTGGACATCCAGTGCATCTATATATGTATTATTTATCTGTATTAAAAGTAGGCACTGGAAATACAATTTGCATTCATACTCCCATACACTCTTTAATACTTACAGATAAAAAACAAAAGGATTTGGAGATCTTAATGGTTTGGTCTGTAGGCAATCCTTAATTTTATAGAAAGCACTTGTACAAACAAATAAATAATCAGGGAAAAGAGCTGTCAGCTACTGTAATCTACTTCTGGTCCAGGTAGCATTAGCACTGATTTCTATCAGGCTTATGTTTACTATGTATTCTCTGCAAGAGGAGGAAAGGTCATTGTCTTCTTGTGACCAAATTAGTTTAGGTAAGGAATTTCTGTTCTGAATACATCAGTGCTTAATTAATCATACCTAATTCACACACATGTATGTGTAATTTATAACCTTAAATCAAAACTACTTTATCTACAAAATCATAAAGCAATGAGTGAACAACTGAATGACAGATTGGGCTCAGAGTTACATTATGCTCTGGCTAGTCACTAGTGGGTTTCCCAAGGCCTCAGTTTTAGGGACATTTCTCTTAATGTTTTCATGAATGACTTCATTAAGGGATTTGAAGGTATATTCAGTAGGTTTGAAGGCAACACTAAATTGGAAGTAGCTATTGACTCCCTTGAGGTTGGAGTGGCCTTGCAGAGAGATCTTGACAAATTAGAAGGCTAAGCAAACACAAACCACATGAAGTTTAACAGAATAAGTGCCAGATCTGCACCTGGGACCTCTGGGATCTGGACCTGGGATCTGAAGGTTCTGGTCCATGGCAAGTTGCAAATGAGTCAGCAGTGTGTCCTGCCAGCCAAAAGGGAGAGTGGTACCCTGAGGTGCATCACGCAAAGCTCTGCCAGCTGAGGGAAGGAATTGTCCCATTCTCTACTGTGCTCATCTGGCTTCTCTTCCAGAAGTGGGGGCTGTGTTGTGCACTGCAGTAAGAACATAAAAGTTATTAGAAGGCATCCAAAGCAGAGCAACAAAAAGGGTGAAGTGCCTAAAGGGAAGACATGAAAAGTGGCAAGGGTTATTTGGTTTGTTCAGCCCAGAGTGCAGGATGCTGAGGTGAGGACTCATGGTGGCTCCTCACAAGGGGAAGAGGGGCACCACTGGTCTCTGCTCCCTGGTGACAGCACATCATGGAGTTGTCTAGATCAATCTCTGTCTGTGACAAGGGGGCAGTAGGCCCGTGGGCCCCGAAAAATGGAAAGGGAAAAGGGATAAGAGGATGGGAACTGGGCTCACGGAAACAGACAGAGCAGTAGCAACAATCTAAGGAGAAAAACTTATTTTACTAACTATGATATCAGAATGCAAGATAACACAATATAATACAATCTAATTGAAACTGAGGCTAATAAATCAAGTAAAATAAGAGAGAGAGAGAGGTTTCTGAAGACCGAGAAGCCTACTTTGAAACTGAAGGCGCACAGCTTGGAAGCACACCCACACCCACTGCCAGGCAGTGAGAGAGAAAGCGAGCATCACTTCCGTGATGCATTTTCCTCTCTGACTATGAGGTCCTCTGGGACATGTAGTTCTTCTTGTCTGCACTCCACGTGATGTAATGATGTGGAATAGCAATAGCAAAAATTACAAAACCATGACACAGCAATGGAACCCGAGGGTACAGCATGGAACTATTTCAGGGTAGGTTCAAGTTGGATAGTAGGGAAAGGTTCTTCACTAAGAAGATGGGCAGACACTGGAATTATGTGGTTCCCAGGGCAATGGTCATGGCAACAAGCCTGCTGGAATTCACAGTATGTTTGAACAGTGCTCTCAGAAATATGGTAGTAATATTGAGCAGTTCTTTGTAGAGCAAGGAGTTGGGTCCCTTCCAGCTCAGGATATTCTACAATTCTATGATTCTGCATCAGAATAGAAGACAAGAACAACCATACAAAATATGTTATACAATGGAAAGAATTCAGACACTTAAAACTGACTGCTTGCTAAAGTAAAGTATTACTGAATATCAGAATTTTTAACAGTATGAATACATCTTCTTTTATATAAAATTCAATTTTGAAGTATTTACATAAATATATAAAGAACATTTAATCTCAAAACCCATTGCAGATTTTCACATATTAAAAAGCTATGAACAGCTGGTAGCTACGTGTATTCCTCTATTAATTTTTCACTGCATGGAGTGACTCTTTTGCTCCCGTTTTCTACTGTATACTTATTTATTTATTTTCTTGCTTTTCCCCATATATTCTGAAACTTAGAAATTGATAGATGATATGTTATGGAAAATGAGAGTTCAAATTGCTCTAGTCATAAATATTACAGTTAATCTTTGGATTAGTGAAATAAAGACTTCTAAAGACATGTGAAGGTGAAGAAAAAAATGTTACTGACACACAATCTGCAACTTTTATATTCTATACTTTTAAATTATGACATCAGTACAACTGTTTAGATTAGGGTATGTATAATTCTGAGTAACCCTGAGTCTAAAGTACAAAAATAACTTCCCTCCAAACTATCATTAACTATGATTTGTAACTTTATGTCAAATTATTGTCATATATAGTATTACTAAATTTCAAAGGGAAAAAATGTCACTTGATAGAGGCTAATATTTGACATACAGGATTTTCTGAGTTCTCTCATTATCATGGATTCAAGTAGTATAACAGTCATAATAGGCTCCCTAGCCTATTTTCATGTCATATACAACAATTCAATAGATCATAGGATAATGCTTCTCATGTCATTCCTATTTACCTTATACCTGTGCTGGCTCACAAAACACATTTCTGAGCAACAAAATGAAGTATACATCTTTTAAAAATCTATAATCCATGACACTAAAAACACACTGAATTTAATTGGATGAATATATTGCTTTCTGTGCCACACAGATTTATATTACTAAATAGGTTATTTCTCACTGAGACAGGGTATTCATTTTCAGTTTACCTCTTGCTACTCAAATTCCTCAAAATACGCACAAACACAAAGAACATTTATAGCAGGGAAAAAAAAAAAAAAAAGTGTTTTAACCCAGCAATCAGCTAAATGCCACCCAGTCATTTGCTTACTCCTTCCTCCCATTGGGACTGGGGAGAGAACTGGGACAAACATAACAGATTAGAACTCATGGACTGAGTTAGAACACCATTTACTAAGACAGAAAATGAAAATATTAGTATTAATGATAATATAATATGTATTTACAAAACAAGTGATGAACAACACACCGCCTTCCAAACAATGCCCAAACAGTCCCCAAAAAGGTTACCCTTGCACTGTTTCCCACTGTTTTTTCACAGAATGTTGTATGATATACAATATCCCCTCAGATAGCTTAGGTCAGCTTCTTGGTTCTGTGCTCTCCTAACTCCTTGTATCCCTTAGACCCCATCACTGGCAGAACAGTACAAGAAATAGCTTTGGCTCTGTGCAGCACTGCTTAGCAATAACTAAAACATTGGTGTGCTATCAATGTTGTTTTTCTCTCAAAACCAAAACATAGCATCATACCAGACACTATGAAGAAAACAAACTCTGCCCTAGTTGAAACCAAGACACTTTCCTAATATTAAAATTTGGAAGCATATTCAGGGCTATTTCTAATCTATACTACCTCTCTCATGCTAAGGTTTTTCTCTCGTGTTTATTAGTAGTGCTAGTGTAGGATAGATGAGTGCACAGTGAGAGGGACTGAGAACTGGCTGACTATCAGAGCTTAGAAGGTTGTGATCAGCAGTGTTGTCTAGTTGAAGATCTGTAGCTAGTTGAAGGTCTATAGTACTGTCCCCAGGGGTCAATACTGGGTCTGGTCTTGTTCAGCATCTTCATCCGTGACCTGGATGAAGGGACAGAACACACTATTACCAAGCTTACAAAGTTGAGAGGCATGTCTGACATTCCAGAAGGCTGTGCTGCCATTAAACAAGACCTGAAAAGACTGGAAAGTTGGGCAGAGAGGAGAACCTGATGAGTTTCAGCAAAAGCAAGTACAGTGTCTTGCACCTGGGGAGAAATAGCCACATACATCCGTATAGGTTAGCAGATGACCTGCTGGAAGGGAACTCTGGAGAAGGACCTGGGTGTTCTTATGGACAAACAGCTGACCATAAGCCAGCAGTGTGACATTTTGGCCATAAGACCAATGGTATCCTAGGGTTCATTAATGGAGCATGACCAGCAGGTAATTCTCCCCTCTGCTCCACCCTGGTGACGTTCTGGGCTCCTTGGTTCAAAAAAGACAGGGATCTCCTATAAGAAGTCCAGCAAAGAGCTACAAAGATGACTAGGGGTCTCCTCTATGAAGATATTCAAGACCTGTTTGGATGCCTACCTGTGTGGCCTATTGTAACATACCTGTTTAAGCAAAAGGGTTGGACTTGATGACATACTGAGGTCCTGTCTAACCCCCTCGTTTCTGTGATTCTGTGACTCGAGAATCACTGAATGACTGAGATATGAAGGGACCTCTGAAGTCCATCTGATCCAAACTCCCTGCTGAAGCAAAGATATCTAGAACAAGTTCCCAGGTCCATGGTCAGCTTTTGGAGATCTCAAAGGAGGAATGCTCTACAGCCTCTCTGGATAAACTGTTCTAGTGCTCAGTCACCTGTACAGTAATGAAGTTCTTCCTGGAGTTCAAATGGAATTTCCACAGTTTGATTTTGTGCCCATTATCTCTTGTTCTAGCATTGGGCACCACTGAAAAGAGCCTGGCTCTCTCCTCTGTATCCTCTCCAGTCTGTTAATCATTTTTATGGCCCTTTGCTGGACTCTTTCCAGTATGTCCATATTTCTTTTTTACTGGGGAGTCTGGTGTCAGACACAATACTCTAGGTCAGCCTCATCATTGTGACAAGTGTGCATGGTTAGTTCAAGTTCCAGTTTGGTATCAACCCTTAGGTCTTTTTCTGCAAGGCTGCTCTCCAAAATCCAAATCTGGATGCCACTCAACATATGCATGGCATTCTTCCTCAGATACAGCACTTTGCAATCCTTGTGAAACTACACTCAAGATGATCTGCTCCGTGACCTTTATCAGCACCAAAGTCATGCTGACAGGCATGAAATTCCACAGATCATTCTCCTAGCTCTTCTTGTAGATGGGCACCCCATTTGCTAGCTTCCAGTCAACTTAGGACATTTGTGTTAAAATATGCACATACATTAAATCTCAAATTAACAGTTCTTTCAACTAATCTACATCCTTGTGATTCTATTCATAACTAGAAAACTCTGTGTGTTACAGATCACAATAAATCTAGAAAATAACTGCAATGATATAAATAGTTACAGTTGAATATCAAAATGCCTTCTTGATTGCTCAGTAAAACACCATGCCATACTCTAGAGGGTGCTCATTAATTTGCTCTTAATTTTTAAAAAAGGTAATTATATTTTGTATGCATGTTGGTTTAACTCTCAGAATATAAATTGGCTTTAATTGTTGAGTTGTGTTTTGTGTTATTTAGAGTTCCCTAGTAAAACATTTTTCATGTTCTGTATTGACATTATTAATATGCAAATGCTAGATTCCCTCCAAATAAAGGAAACTTTTACATTAATAAAAAAAAAAAAAAAAAAAAAAAAAAAAAAAAAAAAGTTTGGTGTACCATCTATATTCTCCAGTAATAGATAATAAGCTTCAAATGGCACTGCTGCAATTGACTTATCAAGTAATTCATATTGCATATTAATTTACGGCCTCATATACTGGTGTTGATATGCATATACTTATGTCCAAGTGCACATGCACACACACACACACACATGCACATCACATTTTGTATTTATTTTACATTTTTCTTCTTCTTTATTTTTTATTTTTAAACAGGACTGTGTCCAACGCGTCACAATCTAGCTTTTACTCTTTGAGAATTAGTTTCAGAACTTTGATATTTAGTGATACTAACCAACACTAGGACTCAACTACAGACCTCAGGAGGTAAAATCATGTGTCATTACAGGATGAAAAAGATTTTTCCTGAGGTAAACCCATAATTAGACTCACAGACTCCACTGACTGATTGCAGAAAAGTGTCCAGTGCCCTATATTTAGGATTAATAACAGAATGAAAGTGCTTATTATCTGCAAACAGTCTCTAAATTTGAAAATTAGAAAAAAAAAAAAAAAAAAAAAAAAAAAAAAAAAAAAAAGTAGAATTATCTATCGTTTTAGTTTTCAAGAAAAATATTTTAGACTCAGTTAATAAAAGCCATTTCAAGTAGTCTTGACAAATAACATGCAGTATAAGTAGATTCTAGCATATTCCTAAATTTCATATCCTTACCAGGGGCAGAGATTTGTTCATTAGAAAGGAGTCTTCTGTAGAAATAGGTTCATTTATGTACAGTAAATTTCTAGCTATGTTTTCTTATAATAGATGACCATAATGAACAAGCACATACAGCCTGCAGGATAATACCTTCAACAGCCCCGAGGAAAGAGTATGATGAAAGAACTCTTTCTGGTATGTACAAGGAAAATCTAGTCAATATTATACCATATACTGACAAAGGTGAGTTAATGTCTTAGGATGAAGAAAAGGTGGAGTAGTGGTTATGTATTTCAAACTATACATTATTGCAGATTAAAAAAATAAATATCACAGATTAAAGAACAAGAAGTCCTTGTCTACAAAGAAGAAAAGGGAATTCTTATATTTGCCTACCAGAAATTAAACAAATTGGAATCTTTAGATTCTACACTAGCGGGAAGACTGAAAAACAGGCAAGATGAATACACTGAATTTCATGCTCTTGATAACTTTTAAGACAGGCTCTGACATAGTGTCGATGCCATTCAACTAGCCATCTCCGAGCAATGACTAAACACAGACTAGAACTGTGTTTAAGCTAATGAGTGATTCCTGTGGACAATAAAAGCAAAGCAATTCTGCTGCTTGGGGAAAAGAGAGCTTAGTAATAAACATGTAAAGTGTGATGCAGCACTACTTTTAGAGCCCAGAGTGATCCTTGATTGCTCTACTTGCTAGTGTAGCCAACACATGAGAGTTCAGTCCTTCTAAACAATAAACATCTATTAGACACTAGGCATTCTTAATTCTTTTTCTGGTCAACCCTAGCTTGCTCTGGTTCTGAAACTACTACTTTACCATACCAGGTTTTCAAGGATCAGTACCATTTTAAAACTGTCTACTCAGCTATTGCTGATTAGCAGTGAAGAAGCAAGAGAGAAATCTTTCTGCCATAAATTTCTTTCCAGTTTTTCTACAAGGTTCAACTTTTCCAGATAAGAACTCAGCAAATAGTAGGATCTTCAGTGGGTAAAACTGCTCACCTCTAAAACAAAACTTTTTGTCTTTCATTTTATAGTCATTTTTAAGCAGCTTGAGAGAACAAGAAATTGAGATAATTTAACTTAATACTTTCTAAGTACATATAAGGTAATCCAGGCTCCATTTGCACCATCAAATGAAGAAAAACAACTTAATTAAACAAACAAACAAAACAAAACAAACAAACAAAACATATGTGGCTAGTTTAAACATGTGCTTCTACATTCAAAATTATTCACTCCTCAAGTATTTTTCTTGATGTTTAATTGTTCCAGTAATTTTAAACAAAGTAAAAAGACCAAAAATTTTAAATCAACAGCATTACAGTTAATGTTAACAAACACATTGAGAGGTTTTTTTCTTTTTTTCCATTTCCACTTAAAAAGTCATGAGACATTTCTGCTATTTTATGCAATGTTATTATTAAGCTTTTATCATCTCCACTTAAGTATTATTGCCTATCTCTCGATTAGCATTGCAGAAAACTTTAAAGGTCAAATCATTTGCTTTATTTAAAGACAATAATGAACTGTGATTGTTTTTAATTTTCATAAGTAATATCATATGATGACAATAGAACAGTTATATACAATATAGAACATATATATTTTAGATATTTGTACATAGTTATATTTAATTATTTAACTACTAGCTAAAGCATTGCTGGAGTGTTTCCTCTCTTATATCTAAAGAATAATTCTAAGTATGTTTTCAGACGGTTACTGTATCACTGAAATATTTCAGTGCTTAAAAGAATTGACACTAGACTTTTCCTTCCACTACATCTATTTTTTAGTTTATCTTTTATATAGGAAATAATCTTATTGAATCTATGCAGCATGTGTAACAAAAACAGAATCAGAATTAAAAGCTGTCTTCTAAATTGGAAACCTTTTCCAACACCACATACAGGTACAGATTTATTTAAATTCTCTTAAAACATATGTAATAGAGATGTCAATTCTTGAGACAATTGATTCTCTTGAGACAATATACTTTCTTTATAACAAATGGAGAAAAAATTGTAGATCTTGGGAATGTTTATCGGATCAATTTCAGACATGCTGTAGGATAAGATAAATCTTTACTTAGAACTGCTGATTTCTCTCTGTTGAGAGGCCAGATGAATGGCTTTTGAAATATATATGATCCTTAGAGACACTTAAAATTGATACTGTCTGTTTACTGGTGTCATTTGCTCATTTTGTTACTCCACCATCAAGAAAAAAAATGTTTCAGAATGTTTCATATTCTACACAGCCCTCTCACACTCACCATGATAACAGAATAACAATAGGATAATAATAGCTATAATCTACAGAAAAGTGTGATTGCCCATAAATGTCATAAGTTGTTGCTGCAAACTTTTATGTTCCTGCTTGTGACAAATTAGGTTTTTTCACCCACGAGTATATTTCTGTGCCATATTTGACTTGAAAGGCTGCACTGGAAAAAGTAGATTAAACCATGTGCCCATTTTCCCAGAATTTAGACATGCACACCTACTTTATTTAAGGATATGACTAAAAGTCAAATAAGCAATAAGGGACAGATGAAGTTTCAGTATGTTTTACAGATTCCTGTTTAATAGTCAAATGTGTTTGTGTAACTGAAATGTAATGATAAATCATCATTTTTGCACCTCACATGCACATTTTACTGCTGTTGTGTTTGGAAATAATAGTGACACATATTGCCTAATATGCAGACGTCCAATCTTTTGGCTGGCCATTGCCTCATTGAGTGAAGTTGTCTTGGGCTGCATATAAAATATATCATATAGTTAATTAAGTAAAAAAATTTATTTTTTATATATCCATATATATACACATATATCTATATGTATACTAAATTTAACTCAAAAAGAGAGCCACAAAAACATAGAGCTAGTACGTTGGACATATATGGCCTAATAAGAGAACATAACCATATGAAGCAAGTTAATTTGTACCATGATGCTTTTATGTAAGAAAGAAAGCAGGACGGAGGGTCATATATAACAGTTTTTCCATTAAAGCTTTCTTTTTTGTCTCTTTACAGAGTATGCCAGGTTACCCATGCAGTTTTAACCTCACTTAGTTTAACTGCTGAGAACTTTCTGCATTTAGTAGAGATGCATTGCCTATTCTTTTTTTCCGTGTACTTTTCCTTGAGCAGACAATCATTTAAATTACATTCCCACCTTCTGTCTTCATTTCCTGTATAATCATCACTTATGACAATACCCATACAAAGAACAGCATAAATGGTGCCAGGCTACAAGATTCTATGGCAACTTGGTAACATAATGATATACAGTGGCTCTACACAAATGATTATCACCACCACAAAGCACTTAAAAGTATAGAAATGTGCAGAATAAGCTGCTATAATCCAGAAGACATTCTTATTTACCATTAACACTCTTTTGCAGATATCACTGTTCATCCTTGTTTAGCCTGGTTAGATGACTAATGGGATGGAGGAACCCATGAACCCATGCCCTGGAAAAGAGTCAAGGGGCACAGCAAAAAAAGTAAGGAGATGAGCCCAAAAACAAAACAGTGGCAACAAGCTATGGGAGAAAACTAGTTTGTAAAATATGATAGCAGATTGTGAGATAACACGATATGATAAAATGTAATTCAATTGAAACTAATAAATAAAATGACAGTGTCCAAAAACTGAAGGACTTACTCTAATGCAAGCTGGCTAGGGAGCACACACTGCAGAGACAAGCAGATTCAAAGTAGTTCTATATTTCCATCTAAACAGAAAATGGAAATGGAACAGTGAAGTCTTCTGGGAGCTGATGTTTTTCTCTTCAGAGTTAGGCAAAACAGAACTGTTGACAACCCATGGAACTTCAGCATTAACTCTATAGCTCCCAGCTTACTACATGATGTTAGGATGTAGAATACCAGTAACAGAAATCATAAATCCATGACAACAGGCCACTCTCAGGTTTCACTTCTCTCATTTGCTGTCTGCTAGAGAAGTAAGCCAGGAAACTGTAGCAGCCCATTACTGTTTATAAAAGCTGTATTTCATGAAGCTAGGGATCCACAACCATTTATACTCAAGATTATTGGGCTTATTGTGTATTTGTATGTTTGTTTGTTTTGCTTTAAAAAAAGAAAAAAAAAAAAAAAGTAACAATGATATTACCTTTCTCACCATATTTTAACTTTCCACTATCAGTTGCTGATTATCTCATTCATTCCTTGTCTTTTATTCCTCATTTTCCTTTCTAACTCCTATTTTACTTTATTGTTTCAGTATGATACTGCAGGTGCTGTGATAGCAGAGCATCTTTTTACAGTGCATTTTGTAGTTAAAGAAGCAGAGACAGACATTTTAACTTTTGTCCTTTTTTTTTTTTTTTTTTTTTTTTTCCTATTCTCTGGCAGCTGATTTTCTGTTTGCATTACTGCATTTGCATAATGTCATAGGTTCGTCACCTTAATATTAAGCAGAACTGTCTTAGAAAACAAACTCACTTTAAACTGCTGGAAACTTTAAGTAGTACATACTACTGTTAGCAGAATCATACAATTATTATGATAAATAATTTAGGGAAAATCCTATAATTCGCCAGATATTATCAATAGTCTCAGCTTTATACTTGTATACCTTGAAAAAAATAAATATGAATATAACTTCCCATAGATATAAACATAGCTCCTTATTCCTGTGTGATTTCCTCCTATATATATATTTTTTTTTAATAGAGGAGTATAGATATCCATCTGTCATTTATATGATAATGTATTGTGTATTTGACATAACTTTCTTTCAAAAACAGACAATGTATAAACTAAAAATATATTGAAATCTTACTTTTCATAATATAACACTATTGTATTTTCAGAACTACTGTTCCCACATGTTGATATGTCTGTATACATATATCTGCATATACACATTTGTACACACACATAAAATAACTGGAGAATGATTTTGCAATACATTTTACTTATTTTTTATTAGAAACTAAAGCCTATAGAGATCATGAACTAGCAAAAGGGAATACTGAACCATTAGCTTTGTAGTATTAAAGAAAAACTTACCCCAAAATTTCTCTGTGCAGCAGTATCAGTTTCATAGAGCAATGCAAACTTTAATGAAGTCTCACTAAACTGAGGCTATATTAAATCTCTAAGTATTCTGAAAATATTAAGAAAAAAACAGTTATTGTATTTTTTATATCTCAATATAGATTTATAAAAGCTCTACGCTACTGCAGTGTAAAAGGTTATTTTAGACTGTACGTTTATTTCAAAGTTCAGACTGAACTATTGGTCCTTGTTAATCTCAGCTGTGAAAAGCATGTGATTTATTTATAATAGCCAAATAACTGTAATGTTGCTTGCCTGTATGTTATTTATAGGCTATTAAAGTAACTCAGTAAAAAAGCAAAAGAAATTGAAATTATCCTGGGGGGAGATATTATAGTATCTGTGTTCAGTAATGCAAGCTTACTGGTGTCGGGAGAGATGTAAGGACACAGATAATCAGATTTCACAACTTTCAGTGCTCTAGGAGCAAAATGTTCATTGTTTTTAGAGTGCTGCATATGATTTTAGAACTAAACAGCCTGTATACATGTACAGGTTAATAATATCAGATTACAGTTCCTGATATGTTCCGTAAACTGCCACTATTAGTTATATCGCTTTAATTTAAAAAAAAAAAAAAAAAAAATAAAAAAAAATACACACAACAAAAAACTTTGTTTTGATAGGCTTATAAAAGAAATGCAAAGTTCAAACTCCTATTTGTTTAGTTTAAGGGTGTTAAAGAGTATGCCAAACTACAAGAAGAAATATAATTTGATTTACAGATAGGTAAATTTTAAATTACCAGTGGGCTGAATTTTTTTGTAGGAGTCTCTTGGTTTGAAAATATGGTACAAATTTGAACTCTCAGAGCAGAACTTGGCTGTTAGTACTGATGTGGTACTTTCACTGTCTGATTTCTGACATTGACTGGGGAAGTAAAGTAATTAATGGTAAAAATAAATTAAGAAAAAACTCATAAAAACTTTTAAAACTAATAATGGTTAAAAAAAAAAAAAGCAAAATAAATCAGAAATTGAAGTCAGAATTTGGAAAGTGCTTAGACATTTAGAGAAGCTGTCTGAAGGGGACTTCTGGAGGTCATCTATAACAAATGCATGCTGGAGGCATGACAGCTACGGTTTGTCTAGTCTGCTCTTGAAAACAGGGTAGATAAACATGATAAATCATTGAAAACATCCTCATTAACGACCAGGGAAAGGAATCAAATAAATAGATCTCCAACTCTGCAATTACTACTAAGGTCTGCTGGATAGTTAAGTGTCATGCTGATGATGAGGAATTTCATAAAGATATCATAAAACTGAAAAAGAAAAAAAAAAAAAAAAGATAGCAGATGAGCTTCAATTTAAATACATTATAAAATAAATTTTGGGGAAAAAATGCATACTATTTCTGATAAGTCAACATTGTAATCAAGTTATGAATTGTATCAAAATTTGGTAAAGGTAAAATAATTTCACTGTCTCTTGTACTGTAGAATGCAACAGTACCAGAAATACCAAAAATATAGATCAGAAAAATTGATGGACAATAAGTCCAGAAAAAGATCATAGCAGGATCACTCAGGGTCCTAATACAAAAATTCTCATGAGATCATGAAGCAAATATGCTGACTAAACTATTCAGTCCATGCAGAATCTCTTCAAGAATTGTGGGACAGAGACAACAATGATTTGACTTAGTAGAGTATTTCTTGTATTCTCACCTACTCTTCTAGACACTAGCAAGTTTCCAGTTTTTAATACAAAATTCCTTCTTGGCTGTAATTCTTTTCAGAAAGTTTAAAAATAGAGCAAGAAAGAAAATTGGCAAGAGTATTGGTACAGACAATTCTAAATGTGTATCTACCATACCATTATTTTCCAGACAAATATATTTAGTAATGAACGGTTTGACATTACTTTTTGTTTGCTTATTTGTTTGTTCATTAGCTTAATAAATATATTCTCTCTCTTCAATATGGGTCATGGTATTGCCACAAGTGACAAATATTTCAGAAGAATAATTTCTTCCTGCTGTTAGATAAAACAGGAGAGATTCTAAAATGGTATTTAAACATAAAATCCAGAAATCTCCATTTGACAACTATATCTTCTCATGGAAAAGGCACTCAAAAAACTCTTGATCCTGACTGACCCCTTATACAACAAGCGAAGACTACAGCCATTAAAAGTGTATAACTATTATGGTAAACTGGATGTGCAGAATGCTTGTTAAAGACTAACCACTTTCTGTATGACATGATGATGAATATTTTATATGACTAGAGAATTTGCAAGAAGTTATCATTAGATATAGCAAAGTATGATTTTAAGTTTTGCTATTATTTATTTGTTAGTCTTATAAATCAAAGACTCTTAGAAGCTGGAAAGAAACTTTAGAGATCACCTAGATTAATCCTCTAGCTAAAGCAGGTTTCCCACAGTAGTCTGCACAGGAAAGTATTGAGGTGGGTTTAAATATCTCCAGATAAGGAGACTCCACAACCTCTCTGAGCAGCCCGTTCCAATGTTCTGCCACACTCCGAATAAAGACGTTTTTCCTCATGTTCATTTGGAACTTTCTCTGTTCCAATCTCTGCCCATTGTCCTCTGTTCTGTTGCTAAACACCACCAAAGAGTCTGATCTCATCAACTTGATACCTGCCCTTCAGATATGTGTATTTAGAAGATTACCTTTTAGTTTTCCTTTTTCCAGGTTGAACTGTCCCAGGTCTCTCCTCCCTTCCTCTAAAGGGAAATGCTCTAGGCTCCTAATAATCTCTGTGACCCTCCGCTGGACTCTCTTTAAAAGTTCCCTATGATTCTTGAAATAGGGAACCCAGAATTGGCTACAGTACTCCGGATGAGGCCTCATCAGGGCAGAGCAGAGGGGAAGGATCATCTTCCTCAACCTGCTGGCCACAATTTTTTTAATGCACTTGAAGGATAACACTGGCCTTCTAGAACTCAAAGACTCACTGATGTGCGCGATTACTTCTCCCCATGAGGACTCTACGCTCGCCTTTGTTGAACCTCACAAGGTTCTTCTCTGCCAAACTCTCCAGCCTGACCCAGTCTCACTGAAATGGAGCATAGAATACTGGTTTGTCAGCCACTCCTCCCAGCTTTGTATCATCAGCAAACTTGCTGAAAGTATGCTTTATTCCTTCATCAGTGTCACTGATTAAGCTGTTAAACAAGGTTGGACTCATTGTAAACCTCTGGGTAATCCCACTAGCCACAGGGAAATGCACTTATAAAAGTAATTCCCTGTTATATAGTACTGTATTTATTTGTAGTAGTGGAGAGAAGAATGTATGAAAATGATCCATGAGTATTTGTAAAACATTTATTAATGACTGTCTAATATTTTGTTTAAAAATGACTTTTGAAATGAATCACTAAATCATCTCCATGCACTGCATTCTCTCTTTCTTTTATTGCTGCATTTCGGAAAGTGACTTCTCCATCAAGAACCAAGCCAGAATTCTTCAGACTGCCTTAGGTAAATATAATAACAATAATTTATTTCCATTACGAAGCATTCATGCTCTGTGCTTCCAAAAATCATTCTAAATTTCTATTCCATGACAGTAAGTGTTATCATCTATTGTGTTTGCTTATTTCCATATTGTAATTACAGCCAATGACAGACTGAGCAATAACTTACTAGGGACTGATCATCAAAATAATCGAAAGCTTTCTAGACATTTCTAGTTTGACTAGGAATGTGAGAAAAACTAACACTGTGAAAATGTATCCAAAAGAAAATTTTGAGAAAATAATATCAAGTTCAGTTTCTTATGTGTTTACAGAAATATGTTAATGTTCTTGCTAATTGTACTACAGATTATTTTATATATATAAAAAATATATATATTTTATATATATATATTATATTATTTTTATTTTTATTTTTTTTTCTAAAAATAAGAGCTATTGACAATAAAACTTTTGACTAATAAATCTGGTCTGCAAAAGTATCACAGTTTTAGAACAGGACTTACAGGAGCTTTACATATAGATAGACTTTGGTCATGAGTTGAATATTTCTTTGTTTGTACTAAAACTCATCCCATCAAAGAAGAAATTAAAAAATGGCAATTTTCCACAAAATGGCAAATATTTTTTATTTTTTTTATAGCCAGAGGCTGTGAAAAATAGTGATGTATCATCATGAATGTCCATTTAAAAAGAAATTATAAAAAAAAATAAATTATATGGATAATTTTCAAATCTTATTATTAACAATAAGAAAACATAGATCTATGTTCAAGAGGACAAGACATTTCTTTATATTTGTGCAGGCTGTCTTCCCAAAAATTACTACAAACGAGGCTTTAAAGCAGACAAATTTCCCAAATGCACCTGTGTAATGGATACATTCTCTAGAGAGAAAAGCTTTAGCAACAGCATGAACAGAAAAGTCAGTAGCCTGCCTCTTGTGGAAAAACACAGAAGATATTAAAGACTTAACTAAATAGCTAATGATACGTTCTACTTTTTTTTCTTTTTTGTTTGTTTGTTTGTTTTTTCCTTAAATCAGTGTAGTATTCCTGAACAGTAATATAGTAGTAACTGGAGAAATGTAACATCACTGAGGTATTAAACACTCACTGATCACTCACTGAGATCTCCCTTACCTACTGGCCTTCCACTGCTATGTATCCTGAAAGGCCAGGTGCTTAGGCTAAATGCTTAACTACTGCAATTAAACTGATGCTTGACTGTAACTGAGAAGAGGAATTAATCACCTCTTCAACTCCTTTATTATTTTCTTTACAGCAAAAAATAAATAAATAAATAAATAAAAATAACACACATGACAGGGATGTGCCACTGCCTTTCTAGTCTACAATTATACATTTCCCTGCACATTACAGAACTTTCATACATAAACACTGAAATACATCTTTATTTTATTTTGTTATTTTATTTTATTTGAAACTTCCCAATACCTTCTAATTATTCTAACTTGATAAACTAACTGCTTATCAAGGTACAAATGATATGCAAAATGTGACTTTCTGGCTCTCTAGAGTACTATACTATGACACACACACACAGAACACTTTGAAATAACTGGGAAGTACAGGTCACATATCCAGAATTTAATAAAACTAATATATTTGAAAGAGAAGATTAAATTGTAATTGATTTTTTTTTTCAGTTTCTTCATATTCCATTCTTATTATAAAGAACATCTTCACAATAAACATTCTGAACCTTTCATTCACTGTGAACGATACTTTATTATTGAGTAGTAAGTTTGTGCTTTGAAAAAGTAATCTCATTGGAGCCAGTGGAGGATTTATGTGTAAACAATCCACATATCATGGTCTGCTGAACTGATCTGCATTTGAATGTAGGTGATTTTTGCAAAGGCACATTCCAATTTTTAATATGTACTTGAAAAAGTTGTATTTGAAATAGTGAGGCTCAAGTACAATAAATCCTGCATTTTGGCATTTCCTCAGTATTGTTCATGTAAGAAAAGCTGGAAGATAAAATTAGAAACTAAGAAATAGTCATTTGATGGAACAGATATAATGTTTTCAATTTTCTTTTCAGTGAGTTTTAATATTATAGGTAGCAAATCAAATGTGTATACAGTAAGTAGAACACTTGGATTCCTCCCTCAGTTTTCAGAAAAATAAAAAAAATAAAATAATTGCAAAGTTATCAGTGGTTCTCAGTTAGGGCATCTTTCTTATTCACACTATAATTAATACCACAGTACATGAGTCATGAGGTCAGAAGCTGCATAAGGAGGAGACTGTCTTCTCATGTAGGTATGGAAAGGATATCCCAATAACAAATTTTCAAGATTTTTTTTTTTATTATTATTATTATTTTATCTAATTTAATTTAATTTCATTTTATCCACAGTCTATTTCTTCTCATAGGCAACAAAAGCTTCTCTTACTCCTTTTGAGGTGAATACTGTCATCATTAAGTTTTAGTGAAGCTTAATGTCATTCTGTAGATTCTGTATAGAATCAAAAGACAGAAACGACTTCTATTTAACAGCATAAGAAGGTACCTTGTTAGAAGAAATTAGATCATCAGAGCACTATATGAACACTTCAGGTTTATTCAGGTTAAAGAAAAAGCTAGATTTCCTTGATACATTTAATACCCTTGAGTGCAGTGTAAGACATCACACTATTTCATCTGTCTAACTCAGGAATCTAGTCTCTCTCACTAGTGACAAAAGTACATTGATTATATTCCTCGTGTTATTTTTCCGGACTGTCTTAATTAAAAGACAATAATAGACAATGATTAATGAGCATACCCTGTCAAATGCATAAATAAATAAATAAATAAACTATGTAAAATCTACAGTGTAGATTTTGAAGACCTTGCATTGAGAATGGAAATAATTTTTGGCATCTTGCTTTAATGACCTCATATAATGTAAATGTATATAATTAATGTGTTCTTTCAGAAATGTGTTTATCATTTACAAATTTTAACATATAGATGACATAATTGTTGGTTGTTTTTTTTTTTTTCATTAACTTCAAAGAAAAAAAATATTTCTCTTTACAGGTTATAGGGACACTGAGTTTTTCAAATTTGTTTTCCTGTCAAGACTGCTTTATTATGGAACAATCAATATAATTTAATGCTACTAAAGTAAGCATTTCATGATGACCTCTGTCTTCTCACAGTTCCTATCAATTCAGGCTCATTACAGTGAAAGAACAGGCAGAAAATGATTTCTCCGATTTACTACTGCATTTGTCTTGAGGCAATTTTCTGACTGAAACGACACAAATGCCACTGGGAAACAGGAGCTACGGACCTTATAAATATGCAGCCATCACTTCTCTGATCAAGCTTTTGACTGTGTTACTATGTCTGTCATAATAAGCAGAAATGCTTTGTGAAAAAAATAAAAAGCTTTTTATTTGAAATTCTTTGGTGCTTTCTCCAGCACCCACAAAATTGCTGTCTATTGCAGGCATCATGGAATCTCAGAAATTGTTACACAGACAGCAGCTGTCAGCTGAGATGGTAACTGTTACTTACTTCACAGTGTCAGAGTCAATATCTAAAAAATCACTGCAGCTATCTAGACTTCTGTATATTATGTAAATGAAGGTGATTTGGGCAATTGTTTTTCTTTTGCTGCCTATTGGATTCTCTGTGTTCTCTTCAGCTTCCTCCTCTTTATTATTTCTCAAATAAAAGAAATCTATTGGAGGAATGACATGATAATGGTTTGTTTGGACAGCGTGCAACCAGTATTATCTTCTGTCTGTAGGCTCATCACTACTACATTCTTATGTAACTGATTACAATTTCTGTAAGCCAGGATTCTCAGATTCCACCAGCAATGTGCTGCACAGTGCTTCCTCCCTCGCAAGTGCAACTGCATGTTGCAGATAGATGCTATTATCATTCAGATCTGAGTTAGCAGGAGTAAAATGTGTTTTTGTTTTTGTTTTTGTTTTTGTTTTTGTTTTTAAAGTTAACAACAACAACAACAAAACAAATAATAGAGAACTGTGTTTTCTATTGGTAATGTACCTCAATCAGTCTGGAAACATATACGTGCTAATTATGAATAAACATCTGTGTAGATGTTTGTTACTATGGTTGTTGTCTACTGCATAAAGCATATGAAGAACTACACAGTCCGAGTGAAGCAGCATTTTGTTATGGCTGTCTGCATGATCTAAGGAGGCAGAGAAGATGGAATCACAGAGAAGCTTAAGGGAATACTAGATATGCAATTTTCTACAGGCCAGTGGGAAGAAGTACACAAGGAAACCCTGAAGTCAACATGCAACAGTATAAGATGAGCAAAATGTCTGAGAGAAAAATTCAAATTGTAGGCAGGTATGTGTAGGTATGATAGCTCCATAAACCCTGAAAAGATCACCTATACATAGATAATTACTTTGTTTCTAGCTTCTGCAAGTGCTGAGCTTCACAGAATCAAAAAGGGCAGCAGTGAGCTGAGCTGAATGAGAAATTATTCCTTATTTGTTTTTACTTAAACTGTTCCCTACAAAAAAACTTATTTATTTTTTTTCTTTTTCTACGTGTGTCTTTTAGAAACAAAAGCATACTGCTGTTCCCAGAAGTGGAATTCATAATTCTAAAAAGGGCATTATAATTTTAGATTTAAACAATTCAGTCTTTATAGCTGTGAAAGAAGAAAAGAGTTGTGAGAGACAATCTGTCCAAATAGGAAGAAAATCTTGTTTTGTTCCTGGTGCAAAGGGTCAAACACTCTTCTTTCATTAGCCAATAGCTTTTCTTGGCCTCTCACATAGATAGAAAAATGCAGAAGGTGCAAAAAAAAACACAATGTTTTTATTCTAAGTAGACTTTCATTGTGCATGCTGAGTTCCAGCTGAACAAAAACAGACTGAAAATAGTAACATAGTCTGCCCAAGACACCCATCAAATAAGGGCCTGATGACAAGCCAGAGAAAACAAAGTATTATCTGACTTGCATATTCAATTGCAAATACGGATTTTTTTATTTTTTTATTTTTTTTTTAAATTCACCTCTTTTCTATGATGAACCATCTTTCAGCCTCTGATCCTGGTACTAGGTAAATTTCAGCAATCTCATTTTTTATGTTCATAATTGCACTTTTGTTTCCGATAAGATTTTTCTTATTTTTCATTTATTTCTAGCCATACTAAGTGTAAAAAAACCTCTGCGTTTTCTGTCCAGCTTTTTTTTTTTTTTTTTTTTTTTTTTTAATTTTCTTATTTTACATTTTCTGCATATAGTCCTGAATCTCTTTTTCTTCTAGACAACCACAGTGATCTGTTTGTTTGGGTTTCTTTTTTGGCTGAGTGAAATTTCAGGGGATTGCAGTTTCAGTAGCATTACCAACAGAACACTGTCAGTGCCTGCACTTTCTGAAGCGTTATCCCTACCTTCCAGGAACATAATGTAGCATATATATTTAATTTACTTCAGGTAGGTAGAAGGAATGTTTTCAGTTCATTAGAGGGTCCAAAAGCTGAAGGAGAGCTACAATAATAGAATTGTTGAAAGAAATAGAGTGTTTTTGCTTCCTCAACTAAAATATTATACAAAACAAAACAAACAAACAAACAAACAAAAAAAGAGAAAGAAGAAAATCAACTTATTTTCTAAAATGTCACTGCTAAGATTTGATAGAGCTATTTAGGTGGCTGGTTGTTTACTACAGGTTTTATGAATTTTTCTGACTCTCTTTGACAGTACTCTATGTCCCATGATACAGCAAGCATATCCCAGTTTTGTATGGTATTTTCAGTATAAATAAGTAATCTGAGAGGGAAATCAGTGGAGCTGGCTGTTTTTTGAGGTCCCTTCTAACCCATGCCATTCTATGATTCTGTGGTTCTATGATTCTATGACTCTTTTTAATACATTTTTTTATAATATAGGACACATTGTTTTCTGTCTTCTTTGACTGATTTTAAAAATTGCTTACATGTTTGTTGTTTTGTTTTTTTGTTGTTGTTGTTTTGTTTTGTTTTTTCCTCGTAATTGAATTACCTAAGCATGAGAGATCTAGAAAACATTAACAGTTCTTTTCCAGATGGGGAGTCCATGCTATTCATATATTTTCTTCTTTTGTTAATCAGTCCATGCTCCCTGAGATGAAATGAATGATAGTACAACATAAAAATAATAATAATAGTAAAACTGAAGTGTTCTTTCTTCTATTTATTGCCTTAACTAAATGAAGAAAAAGCGTGCTTGCAGTCTCTTATCCTGGGATATCAAACACCTAGATCATAGATGTTTTTTGGGAAGCAAAATAGTAGCTGTAAGCAATCAAGGAGCTTCTTGGAGTGCACTGAGCACATCTTCCCAGTCCAGATATTAGACAAACCAACCAGAGGTGAAATGCTGCTGGACCTGGTGCTCACTAATGAAGATGAACTCATTAAGGATGTTAAGATGGGTTGCCTGACTGGACATGGTCCTGATTAATCTGTTCTATCAGAACCCAGTTTGAATAGGGGGATTGAAGCACGTGGAATCAGCAGGTCCCTTCTCACCTTAATCACTGCTTGATTCCGTGATTTAAAATAAAATAATGTCCTTTACTGACTTTTTCCCTGCAATGTAGAAAGTTGTCTTTTCTAGAACTGAGGCTGAAAACTGTTTTCTGGAGACAACAGAAGGTAGGCCGGAGAGCAGCTCAGATTAGGTCTGACTTTTCAGCTTCACACAAAGTTTGAAATTAAGTGTCTTAGAAGTTAAATCTGAAATCTGAATATGGATTACTAAATGCAGTTTAAATTTATTCTCCTGGCACCTAGGTATCTGTTAGGATCTAAGATTTAATCTTCATCTGATTTATCAATAATGTGCAGTGTAGAAAATAAATAAATAAATAAATGTAAATATAGGTGGAAATTGAATGCTGCAGTTAATTTGCATTATTAAGCTTTAGGATTCTAGCAATGACAGTCACGGAATCATTGAACTATAGAGTCATAGAATGGCTTGGATTGGAAAGGATCCCAAGAATCACCACATTCCAAATCCTTGTCACAGGCAGGGCCACCAACCTCCAGATCTGGTACTAGACCAGGCTGGCCAGGTCCCCATCCAAACTGGACTTGAACACAGAATCACAGAATTTTCAAGGTTGGAAAAGACCTGCAGGGACAGAGTATTCTCTGGGCAATCTGCTTCAGTAATTCACCACTCTCTGTAAAGAACTTCTCCCTGACATCCAAAAACTTCCTCCTAAAATCCAGTATCTAGACTAGATTCCTCATATAAAAGTTTGTGGGTTTTTCTATATAGTTTTACTGTATTGTTTTTACTTCTATTGAATTTGCTCACTAGTCACCTATCTTACAAAGCAGATTTCAAGCTGTCATGATGTATTCAGCCGCTACCTAGAATACAGGTTCCCAAGGGACAGAAGCTCATTCCAATCTGGGAATCAGATGTGTCTGTGAAGTTGAATACTAAGAATATAAGCTTGTAGTTATGGTTTTGCGGTTTCTCTGCTGTCAGACTTTTCTTAACTAAAATTTTGTACAGATTTGGATCTGTTTCCTTGACAACTGAAAAGTTCTAAACAAAAGAATCTGATTTTGATAGATAGGATAGAAAGAAGTCTAGGACTTTTAAACCCATTTTGGTTTCGTTGTTTGTGGGTTTTTTTAGTCTTTATAAGATAATACATTAAGATCATTTGGCAATTCTTTGAATTAACTCATGAAGACTACAATTATTTGTATGTTGGTAAATAAAGTGGCATATTTTTATATCCATCTCTGACTCCAAGACCAAGTGACATAGTTTGATCTCATGAAACATTACACAGACATAATATTTCTGTTGAAAGTGTAACAAACACTGAGGATACTACACTATTCCTTCAGTGTATTTCATAACTGATGAGTTTATTCCATGCTTTGGATGAAATGTGAAGACATTTACAGGTGAAAATCCTTGAGTGGAGGATTTGGAGGACTTTGTGGGTAAAAGATACCTAAAATTGCAGCAGTTTTTCATCCATTCTGACTTTGTAAGAAGAACCTTCCATAAAATAGCCACCCAAATTTTATCTGGAGTTTATCTTGTGAACAATTAGATATTGGGAGCGCCAGGGAGGAAAGTAATAGTAGAAATACTACTGCTGCTTACTTTCCAGCCTTTTCTTATTTATAGTATAGACATTCACAAAACAGATTAGTAAGTTAATAAATAAACATTCTCTCAATCCTTTCAAACACAGAAAGCTCCATTTTTAATTTTTTATTCCTTTATTCCTCTTATTTTTGCATCTTAATGAGAAGCGAACTGTCACGTTCTCACTCATTTATTTGTATATTATAGAAAATAGAAAAAAGAAAGCTCATTAGGTGTAGCTATGGCAAAAGCTCAGTTTGTTCCGTGTGTAATTTAACACTAATAGGAAATGAGCTTATTCCCTATAATAGAAATGTCAACTGTTTCGGTTTAGTAATGCTAAACAAAAACACAAAGGAGCTAGAATCTCAAACAAGATAGAGATACATATTTTAGAAAGGAAAATAATCTGAAATACGCTTAATTGAAATGTCAGGCAAAACAAATGACTTCATTTGGAAAAAAATAAAGATATTCACATCTACTGCAGCAAAGTTTGATTGAAAAGTGAGCCATGTATTTCTACATGTCATTCTGACTACTATCACACAAATTCTCTTTTTCCATTTTGCATGTTTTTACCACTGAACATAGTGACAATCTATTGATTAAATGTTTCTCATAATTTCTGTATTATAATTTCATCACAAATATAGTATGATAAATCTTTTCTTAAATGTTTCATTGTGGGTTGTTTTTGGTACAGTGGGTGGTATTTTTGTACTCCTAGGAAAACCAAATGAAATTACCCAGGTAGTAACTAACCTTACAGCTTATTTATCCATTGTAATCTTTCCTTTTGTCTTCAGAAGATTCCAGAATGCTGCAGAAAATTAGCTGATCTATAGATATTTCCTGTGTCTATCATAACTCCAACCAAACAGCTTTTTTTTTTTTTTTTTTTTTTTTTTTTTTCCCCCCCCTCTCTCTCTATATATATATGGGGATGGATAGAGACAGGAGTTTTGGCGTCAGATTACCATGGGTTCTAATGGTTTCTAGGAGACTGGGTAGTCATTTCAGGGTAAGTAAAAACATACAAACAAACAAGTATTCCATGGTAATTTTCTGTCTTAAGTTTACAAATTTCAACATCATGAAATTAATATTTCTAATTAAAATAAAATGTTTAAAATATAAGTAAAGAAAAAGAAATACTGTGTGGATGTGCTTTACTACAAGTATTCCGAAGTAATATATGTAATAAAAGTAGTCCCACAGCATTGTAGTCACTGCGAATTTTGACACTGGTTCTCATAAGCTGGCCTATGAGGGAATCTGCTTGTGAAAAGGAAATGCTTTCTTAACTTTTTTTGTAAATGCAAGATGGCAGCTAGAGGTGAAGCTTTTGACAGCAACTAGACATGCCTGTATGTAAACACACAGTAAGTAGATTTAGCTCAATATTGTCTGTGTACCTGTAAATTCAATCTCAAGACCTCTGTTGCCATCACCTTATTCACTATGCCAGTCTGTCAATTCATTTCAAACAGGACAATAAGTCCTTTAAAGTAATATGTTTCTTGAGACAGTATAAAACACTTGGATAATTATAAAATTAAATCCTTGTTTGGAAACAAAATTATCCTTTTCCATTGTGGAATAAGACATTCTGAAGTGAAAGGAAAGGAGGCATCTTGTGAAAAAAGATACATCTATTCTCAGTTATAGTTACCACAGACAACACAAAACCCTCATCTTTCTAGGGCTGTCTTCTTCTCATTTTCTAGCTGTTCATGGTAACATAATGTCACAGATATTCCCAAAGAACATCAAGTAGATGCCTGGAAAGCTGTTCAAAGACTAGTAAAATGCCTTACCACAAGGCCCATGTAAAGTATATGCAATGGCATTTTCTACTACTACTTTTTTTTTTTTTTTAATTTTTTTTTTTATTTTTTTTTCCCCCTGAATTTGCATCATAGCTTCTCTGTGTTATTAACTGATGTATATTTTTCACAGTACATCTGGTATGCAATTCTTATAATTAATGTATTGTAAAACCATGAATACGCAGTTGTGAGAGATTCTGACATCAGGCTTTCTTAACTTAGTATCCTATGTTTTTGATAGTGGTTTCTTTTTTGCCTTTCAGTATATGCCTATCATCATTAGATATACAGGATGAAAACCCTTCTTTAAGTTTAATGCAGTGCAAAATAATCCACAATAAAGCCTGTTACACTGTTCAGGAAGATAAAGCTCATGTATGTATTTAAGACAAGCGTGATATCTAAGAGGTAATTTCTCTACTAAAATCTATCAGAACTGTTAGAAGTATTTCAGTTGACCCATATTTCTTCCACAAAGAAACTATTACTGCATCCAATAGTTTTCATTTTGTATGTCAAAAATGACTCATTTAACATAATGAATGGCTTAATAGAGAAATATTCCATACAATACAGAAAAAATTCCAGACAGAATATTTGGAATCTGAAATTAAAAAAAAAAAAAAAAAAAAAAAGTCTCTAAGCTACATTACTTTTGGTTTATGCAGGAGGAATTTGTGTTCTAAGATTTGATAAATAATTATGAAAAAAGTTACATTTAACATTGAAGTGTCACAAACTATAATTTAAAAAAGAAAAAAAAGAATTACTTAAAAATACTTATCACTGAGAAATGCTGACTTCATGTCTGACTGTTACTGTGTTGCTTTGGGCCTTAAACAGCTAAACAATAAGATCTTATGAGCAGAAATACTAGATA